>NW_009943621.1:71080-103668 GCF_000696875.1 Nestor notabilis
GTCCATTATTTATGGCAGCAGTAGTAAGCATTTTCTCCCAAGAGCAAATCTAAGCTCTGGGGTTCTTTTTTGCCTACTTATATTGTTTGACATTTTCATACCTGGGAATGGGGGTTGGTTTTCACTCCAAATTACATCTTTAGACACAGAAGGATGTCAGCTTCATCTCACTTTTGTCTAGAATTAATTTTGGGGGAGATGATAAAAGGATTTTAATTGTGATTTTTAAAAACAAACACTTATGAGTAATTCAAAACTTTACCCTTTTAATAACGCTAGTTAGTAATTTTTGCAAGACGGAGAAATAGGAAAAGCAAAGGCTGTCCAACAAATAGGCCTTATCTTTTTATTATTATGATGATAATTACTACAACATATCCCATTTTAGAACTAATCTGACAAATGTGAAAAGCAAGTTATTTGGGTTTTTATTCAAGATACTCAGTTCTTTGGGTTCTTTGAAATTATTCTCTTCAATTTAAAGTAAACTAGATTATTTTTTCTATTAATCCAAATTAGAAATCTTTTCTTCCCCTTTATAACTATTTTGAAGAATTATTCATTTCTTACTTTGTCCTCTAAAAGCATAAACTCATTCATTTTGTGACCAGTAAGTAGATACAGAAGAGGAACACTGAAGATTTCTTTGCCTGGCAAATTAAAAGCTAGATCATACAAAAATAGAACCTCCTACACAAACATACTTTAAATGCAATTCTTAGAAGATAGCCAGTAAGCCATTAAAGAGCAGACATGATACATGTGAGAAGCTTCACTTCTCTGAAACTGTGAAATCATTCTCTCTCTGACAAGTACCACATTTCTTAGAAATAGAATAAAGTTTCCCTTCTCTCTATTTAGGCACAGTATTTTATACTAATTTCCCAGATCGATCCTCCCTTTTGATGTTAAAAAGTCTGAATACTTCACAATGAAGTTCCTAGTAAGACCAGTAGAAATAATCTGTAACAGTTGTCTGTGACCATATTAACATGGAGAGTAGTATTAAACAACCATAAAAATTTAACTGTTCAGGCAGCTTGAAGTTTCCCTTCCAGAAGCAAAAAATCAGCATCAGAGAAAAGTCAGTTGAAAAACAGAATTTCAAAGCACTGTCTGAACTGGAAGAGAAATAAAGGACACTCCTCAGCAGTCAGCAGCACCAACAGCAGAGATGATGTCTGTCAGTAGCTATACTGGAAGTGCTGTTAGCATACAGGCTACAGCAAAGACAACTAGTATAAAATCAATGCTGCACTCTCCCACAGTTAATTGGCATAAGTAAAGATCCAGTCCTGTGCTGAGGCAACACAACCACCATCGCATTTCAGAGCATACTGTAAAACTCCTTATGCTTTAGATTACTGTAGTAAAGAAATGTATCTTATAGCAGCTGGAGCACCTTCTGTTTCTTACACTTCCTTACTTCCACATCTCAGCACTGGGTCCAGTCGTGGGCTTCCCAAGTACACCCCAAGTACAAGAGAGAAACAGAGCTACCGGAAAAAGTCTAGCAAAGGGCTGTGAAAACAGTTAAGGGACTGGAGAATTTCACACATGAGATAGCTAGGATTATTTAGCCTGAAGAACAGAAGGCTCAGAGGATCTCATCAATGTGTGCAAATACCTGAAGGGAGGGTGTGAAGAGGATGGATCCAGGCATTTTTCACTGTCTGGACACTGACCTGGGCAACTGGCTGTTATAGTGGCCCTACTTGACAAGAGGGCTTGAACCACATGACTTCTAGAGGTCCCTTCCAACCTCAACTGTTCTCTAATTCTACAATTCTGTGATCCTTCTTTATTTTACAGACTTGACTCAACATATATTTGACTCAACATATATTTAACTCAACATATATTACATAAGGAATCATACGACTCATTAATTCTAGGAATTAATGCATGATTAGTAGTATCACACTCACAGTAATCTAAAAAAATGGATGCCATACCAAAAAGTTTATCCTTAATTTTATAAGGTGCACATATCTATTGGTATTTTAGGTGGTCATGTAACTATGCCAGGTTACTGTAAGAAAGAACTGGTTGAAGTATGAAAATACATATATTCATTTATAGTAAAAATTTGAGAGCAGAGGAAGGAGTATAGAAGAATACCAGAGCAAAGTAAGAGCATGTAGGAACTTTTAACCAGTGTTCACTTTGATTGTCATTTACTATTATAAACTTCACCCCGTGCCTGAGTACTCTCAATTAAATTAATAGCTCAGTCTTTATTGGTATGTATCATATGACAGATATGTCAATTTACACAAATTCTTACTTGCTTTAAGCACTAGATTTAGGAAAGCACATTCTTAACTTTAAAAGCAAAACAGAAGCATTCCTTTTGGAAGTGTCTGTTTACATAAAGACTCACCTGGCTATTTGTGTATCTAATGCCTAGAACAACATGCTAGTCAGGCAAGGACACAAAGATCCTGACTGGAGAATACTCAAGATACAATCACAGATTCCAATACTGCTTCCTTGTAGACACAGACCAAACCTAATCATCTTTACAGACATAGATAGCTGCTCTAGAAGTGAAAGGAGGAGCAAAAGAAGGAGTGAAAGGTTAAACTTTCACAGCTTATAAAGTTTCATACTACAGTTGGCAAGAGTAAAAATTCACTTAGAAGTCTTACAGATTTTTAATTTCAGATGTTTAATTTAAGCTTAAACACCTCTTTAAAAAACAGTTAGAAACCTATGAAATTCCTCCCTGTGCAAGGCTTCTGTAACGCAATAGTACCCCGAATACCTTGCCATACACTGCAGCCCATTGACTTTTGTCTTGCAGGTCTACTAAGGGAGAGAAGTTTGGAACTGTGGAGGGGCTGAGCACATACTCAGTAACAGCTCAATAAGGGGCTGCCCCTGTCAAGGCAAGATTTAATCAACAGTGTTTGAAATGTAGTCCAGACTGCTGTGCTAGCAGAATTCATCTAAACATCTCACAGGGAAGAAGCAGACCATGACAAATATTTCTTTTTACTGGCACTATACATAGAGATGAACAGCTGTTACAGTGCAGTACAAACCTGCCTACTATTTTCAGCAGAAGCAGAGGGACAGTTATTCTTTGAGCTGTATGACCTCTCTGACAGCAGAAGTTGTTGAATTGACTTGCTCTGTGCTGCTGCTTGGCATAACTTTGGAGTCTATAAAGCAGACTTTCCAGCTTCATGAAAGCTGGCATTCTCTCTAGGCTGAAGGGTGTAACTGTTATGGATTCTCTAAACTGACTATATGCCTTTCATAGCCCAGAACATTAATGGCAAACTGTTTGCCATCAAAGTGCAATAAAGACTGAAAATGCATTAAACATGAATTTAAGGTAAATATGTATGAAGAAGATGCTGTGGAAGATGTTAGGATGACACATTGTCTTCTTGCAATGGTGAGTGCTGAAGCAGCCCTTCAGCTGCAGCACTCCTGCTCCCATAGCCTCTTGCTCCAGAAAGAATGTGCATGGCACTGACAGATGCAGATCACTCCTCACTGTTTAAATTTACCTTATGGTAAGGCATGAATTCCCTCACAGCCTGCTTATGAGACTGGTCTGCTTACTGTAGCCTTTGTGGAAAGCCCTTTCAGAAGACTGCTTTACAAACAATCATGACTATTCATGTAGCTCAGACAGCAAGCAAATTCAGTGAAGGAGCTACTGATATAAAAATGCAAAGCGTTCTGGGAGGTGCAGTGGCAATAAAAACTTCTACTTACTTATCACAGTAAGTGATAACAGAAATAATACCAACAAAACAATACTGATAATAATAGGAAACAACAAAAGAAATGAAAGCTCAGAAAACACAAGTGATGCACAATACAATTGCTCACCGCCCACTGACTGATACCCAACCAGACCCAAGCAGCGATCGGTCCCTTCCAGGTAACTCCCCCCGTTTACATAGTGGGCATGACGTGGTGTGGTATGGAATACCCCTTTGGCCAGTTTGGGTCTGCTCCCTCCTGGCTTCTTGTGTCCCTCCTCCCTAGCAGAGCAAGAGAGACTGAAAAGCCCTTGCAGGGTAAGTGCTACTGAACAACAACTAAAACATCAGTGTGTTATCAATCAGCATTGTTCTCAGGCTAAAGCCAAAACACAGCACTGCAGCAGCTAGGAAGAAGGAAAATAACCGTTACAGCTGAAACCAGGACAATAAGACACAGTGGAAGAGAAGTAACTCAGAAATTTACATCCATATGTGCCTTCCCAAATTTAAAGCCAGCATTTCAGTATCTTACTGACAAATGCACATCTTGTTAACAAACTTACTAATAGCATCACTGAAGTTACAATCTCACTATTAATAATCTAGTGGACTGCAACCACTTATTGTCAGCAGGCATAAACAGAGCAGCTCAGGTAACTAGTTCTCACTGATCATCTTTCCTTGCTGAGGGTTTACATACTTCCCTTCAGAACGCGATGTGAGAAACTAAACTCCTGGGAGCAAAGATGACAACACAGGACTGGTCAAGAACGTATTTTGAGGTATTTTAAATCAGTAAAAGTACATATGAACTTGAGATTTATTTGACTTCATTAAAGGCATGTCTTGCACATTAGAATACATCCTGTGTTTTAAAACGTCAGTCTCTCACTGTATTATATTTATAGTCTGGCAAATTTATATTCTGCTCTTCCAAGCACAACTAAATTCTGCAGCTTAAAAATCTGCAAGACTGATAAGTTTTGAAGTAGAGCTTTATAAGGGTCACAGTTATCTTTAACATGGACAGGCCACTTACAATTAAGGATAATATTATTACAGTCAGAGCTCTACCATCTTCAGACATACCCTTCCACAAAATGTCATCGGGCTTTCTTCAAACATTCTAAAAATCTAGACATACGTAAGAATAGGTAGAGTTAATTAACAATGTTCTTACTTGAAAGACATCTAGGCTAAGGGTTGCTTCCATGATTACTCCCTATTCAAACTAGTGGCGAGAAAGCTATGTTACTGTATCTCAAAGATCTTGCTCTGTTCTTTCATTTTGAAAGCCACAGGCTGATTTTAGACTAAACATGTCCAATAGTCCATGGAATTGTTAGCTCAACAACTTTTGCAGCTTTAAGACTGAACAGAAGTCATGCTGCCTGGGCCACTTGCTTATCACCAGGGAACATTTTTTTAGTGTGCCTTTTCCCACACTAGGTTTTCTCTGCTCTAACATCACTCATTTCCCATAAGTCACATTACCCAAACTAAAGGTTGCTGGGAGGTTTCCTCTCTAAGTCATTTAAAACAGAGGCCTAAGTTTCTGTGTGGTCAGATGAGCTTTACCCAGTCCATGTTTTTAGTGCTGCTATCATCCAGCTGATATCTGTTAAACACATGCAGTGGATCATCACTCAGTGAAGACAGCATTGGATCTCCCACCCCCAAAACTCCCCACAGGAAGAAAAAGAAAAAAAGGTGGGGGGCAGGCTGGTGTAAAGGGACAGGAAATCTTTGCTATCAACAGACGACATCCTGTTAACTTCACTCACATGAGTCTATGTGATACATACACTCAGAAAGTGTTAAACTGAAACCAGAGACTATAAAAAAAAAGTCTATCTGATGCCAGCTGCTACAACATTAAAATAGATAATATTTGAGGACAGCCATTTATATATAGCTGTGACTGCTCCCTGTAAGAGCCAAAATAAAAGGGAGGCAATGGATCTCCCCCCTAACTTGGGAGGAAAACAATTTATTTATTTTCCCTTTTCTTTTTTCTTCTCCCTCCCCTCTTCTAGTCCCCAAGCAACTGGCTACAGTTGGCCCTGACTGAGCAGAGGGGTTGAACCAGATGATCTCTGGAGGTCCCTTCTCAAACATTCTTTGATTCTCAGTTATTTCAGTCCTAAGATCAGCACGTCCACTGGAAACGCAAGTCTGACAAGATGTAAAACTTAAGAATTGACTCTCCAATACTAACAACAATTGATTTTTCAGAAAGAGACCAAATTTCCATTATGGAAAGGTAACTAAATGAATATCAACTCAAAAAGGAGTCAAATATAAGATTCCTATGAGATTCAGTTCATGAACTGTGTGAATCAATGTCTGAAACTAGTTCCTGTGTATCCCCAGCTTTGTCCCAAACTACTATCTGCTCAGGCTCCACAGTCCAGCTGGGAGCATTTCTCCACTGAAAATGAAGACAATCATAAGGAGAGGCTCTCCCTGTGTCAGCAACAACAGCCAACACAGGGATAACCATTTCTGTTAATAGGTTCAATTTAGTTTTAAAACCTTCCCTCTGTCTTCATAGACAGTTGAATACTTGTATTTAAGAGCAGTAGTACACATACAGGTTTAATCCTGAATGAGTCATTAACGCCTACTGCTCAACTTGGCGCCTTTTCCACATGCTGTCACAAAACATTGTATCTTGCCTCTACTACACATAATTAACTCTGAAATGCTCTATTTCCAGTTACTGTACCAGATAGTAAGTTATTCTCCTGTTTTCGAGAAGTTAAAAACAAATGCTTACAACCGATTAAACCCACTTTCTTTTGTTCTGTTCAAGAAACAAAACCATAAAAATCTAGCTTTTTGTGGAAATTTAGTTATGTATGTAGTTCTACTATTATGCATTATATCCACTACGTGTATGCATGATGTCAGGTAATCACCAAAGAGATTTTAATTCATCTTGGCAACTACCCACACAAAAACCAAATCTGTCCTAGTAACTCTCCGTTTAATGTGTTAGTTCCTCCAGGAAAGACTGTCCTGGTCTTTACAGCAAATTCCTCAGATCAAGAAGGAGTTCAATAAAGTCAAGTGTCTTCTGTGTATCTTCCCCTTACCTTTTGTTGCTTATGGAAGAAGCAAAAAATTTTAGCATAATACAGTAATACAGAAATTGAAGCAGGAGTCTGAAGATCTGGAGACACTGTTCCTTGCACTGCAATGAACAAGCTATACAATCATAGGAAAATTACCTTCACACCTCTCTATCTCAATTTCCAAAATTTCTAATTGAAAACAACAAAAAACTTTTAAATTTAAGAATTAAATACTGTATAAAAGCTAGAAATATGATCAAAATCCTGCTTCTACTTATTTCACACATAATACTAACAGGTGGACCTTTGTGCAATATGTATCAGCTACTAGGGGCTCAGGGTAGGAATCAAATGCCTCAGAATCCTTGTCTACATGTTGGACACTAACAGATATGTATCAACTTTCAGAAATATAATGCAACAATTAAAAATATTATTTAAAAATAAATCTGCATGTGCATTTATCTTTCTTCAAGTTTTAGACAGGGACATGACAACACGTACGTGACTTTGATATGCATGAACTAATTCTTCAATAAACTTATTAAAATAATTACACAAAGTTTAAATGGGAGTTTGATAGGGTTTAAAAAAAAAAAAAAACCAAACCAAAAAACCACCAAAAAAAACAAACAAACACCAAAAAACCTCCTTCATCCTAGAAAACTATTTTGCCAAGTCAAGTTTTAAAATTTAGAGCAACTGCATCTCCAATAGTAAGGTAAGTAATATAAACCCAGAACCACAGAATGCAGCTGCTATGTATATTTGTGTTAGCTGAGGTGATTTCCCCACACCCTCCAACCCAAACTGCTAAGTGAGGAAAAATGCAAAAGCTCCATTTCTTTCATTCTTAATATGACCTCTCAGTCAATATTACAGATGGGGGAGAACTTTGCTAATTTAAAAACATTGGGATAATGCCACCTTTCACAGCATCATTAAGGTTGGAAGGGACCTCTGGAGACCATCTGGTCCAACCGCCCATGCCAAGACATGGCCAGGTTACACAAGAACATGTCCAGGCAGGCTTTGAATGTCTCCAGAGAGGGAGACTCCACAAACTCCCTGGGCAGGCTGTTCCAGTGCTCTGCAAAGGTGTGTGTTGCCAAATTGTGATGCGTCTATTCTTCAGATATGTTACCGACGTCATCTTTGCCCTGAAAACAAGCCTGTTTTATCCTGTAAACCAGAAAACGCACTGATTTTCAGAAGCATGCCCTAACAACAGTCTTCGGACAGAATGGCAGCAGGAGCAGCAGTTCTGATAGGCACAACCTATGTTCAGAAGATATTTGAACAACCATTGTCCAGTATTCCCCTTAAAAAGTGTGAGATGCAGGAACTGAAAGCAAATCAGTACAGTGATGCCACTTCATTTAAGTAAAAAAAAAAAAAAAAAAAAAACACAACAAAAAAAACCCCCATAAAAACACATGACAAATTAGAACTCTACTGGTAGGTACATTAGATTTGAATAGACATTCAGCTGTCTAATAAATCTTACTTAGTTCTTTACTGTGTAGAACACTCAAACCTTTCAATTCGCTTTGACTTAACAGAGGTGGATAAACTTAGTTCATTCCACTGATTTACCCACCAATTACAACTTAAATAGATACCATAAGCCAAATGGAATCAAATTAAATTACGTATGTTGAAACACTCCTCAGAGAGAGATATTGACTGTGAATGTTGATTTTTCAGTAATGAAACACTGAGGTCACATATAGCAAGAGGAAATTAAGACATGTCCAGTCACACAGACAGCATTTTGTGTTCTCCTTGTGAACTCTGTTCATAAATTTGATAAAATATTCCAAGTGACTAAGCCTGTATCCATACAAAGAGATTCGGAGAAGGGAGTCTAAGACATTACTTGCCTTTTGGGATACTAAATATATAACCTTAAGACAGAAAACAGAATAATGCTGCTCACTTCATGTTTACTGTTTTTGCCAAAAAGTCAAAGGCCACGAAGTTATCAGACTCACGTGTGCGACAGTCAGGACTTCATATATTTTCCCCTCATTCATTCTTTCCCTGCACGCTTTTATGCTTTGACACTCTCTGACCATACTTAACACCTTCTAAAACTCAAAAAAGCAGCACAAAGCCAAATGTAATGTATCTCAAGACTGCATCAAATTCAGTCCACTTACAGAGAGGTAGAAGTAAGCTAGTCTTCTTTTAGCACTCATCTCCATGACATTGCTTTGTCCCACACTTTACAAACAGAATTTCAAATCAATTTGAAGCTTTAATATCTTATTATTATTATTTTGTTAGGACAAGAATACTGAGAAAAGGTTTCTGGTGTTTAATCTGGAAAGCACAAATTTAGGCTGCATCAAGTCGTTATCCTCTAGTGGTTCATTTGCAGATTTCTCCAAACAAATTATACTAGACAGGGCAAATACCAAATTCAGAAGTAAAGCAAAACTCCCAGCACTATCAAGTGCCTATGTTAAAAAAAAAAAAAGCTAAAGTGCAGTTGTTTAAAAATAAAACTCTCTGAACATAAAAATCTAACTACCCTTTGTAACACCACTTTGAAGAGGTAAAGTATTATACAAATAAAACTGCCACTCAAATTAGCATCATCATAAAGAATAAGCTTTCTGTGAAGGTCTGGTGAACACTTGCTGGACTAGCAAAATAGAAATGTATTCTAATTAAAGATAAAAGAATATCTATTTAAATGCACATGATTGTTAGAATACCCCTTGATTGTTAGAATAGCCAGCATTAGTACTACCTATTTCTCTCCATTAGAACTTAAAAGATATGTAAAATCTCAACTGCCAGTGTAAAATTACACTATAACATTGCCATCACAGACAGCTATATTTGCTGACTCCATTATTTTTCCTTCCCAGGGGCCATACATTCATCCTAAATTTATGGGGGTATCAAGCCTTATAGAAGAAGAAACCCTGAGGTCATTTTAGCAACACTGTGGTAGGGAGGGAAGGCTAATCATGAAAATGAGGCAGAACTATTACCATGGGAGCTCCAGGGCATTTAGGACTCTTACAGAAATGAAAGTACTAGCAAAATAAGAAATATGACCAATCCAAGGCTACCTGAACACCCTTTTTTTTGTATCATGACAAGTATGTATTTTACCATGCAGCTAGTTACACTTGAATGGAGTACATTGTTATAAAGGAAAAAGCGTTTTTGTAATATAAATCCAGAAAACGTATGGTCTTCATGAAAAATGCCAGAAGGATACACAAAACCAGTACATTACCAGCTACAGTTCGTTAAGCAGAATCAAATCTATATGGCATGTAAGTAACTCATAGAATCTTTTTAAGCACTCAGATTTGCATATGCATCCATCACTGTTCCAATACTATCAAACGGTAACTTAAAAAATAAAGGCCTAGAAAAAGATTTTGTTTGAGGTTACTGCAAGTTGCTTCCATCTTTGATGTGGAGCCTTCAGAGGAAACACAAATATGAGCACAGGCATCATGCATAGAAATTTAGTCAGACATCAGTGCAGTCAAATGTTAAAAAGACAGAAACACAAACATGAATAAATTAAGTCAACAGTCACATTTCACTGGAAACGGAGAAAATTAGGATACAGACTACCCGAGTCTTCCAGTGACACTTATGACCACCATCCTACAAAGGTACTTACTGAAAAACACAATATTTGCTGACAATCTATGCATATTTACTGCACTCTAAATTAGAGCTTTACACAACACTTAACACCATGCAATTTTCTTGGACAAACATGAAAAGGAACTCAGACTATGCTGATTCATCTAATCAGACGGGCAGTTGGATTGTGTATTCAAAAAGAAAAATAATGTGCCCTGAGCTCTGCTCACCTGATTACATCTGACTCCAGGTCAACATCTGGATCATTCTTCCCCCTGCAACCTCCAGCCACTCGAAAAAAAGGCCAAAAGGGCACACTACTGTTTGCTTCAGGATTTAACCTCGCAGAGGAGGCTAAGCTCTTCAAGTATCTGGGCTCACAGTTCTCTGTAGTCCAAGTTTCAGGTTCCAGAAGATTCTCTGAATTTTGTAGGTGTGGGGGTTTGGTTGTTTGGTGGGACATTAACAGGGGGTTCAGAACAGAAACATCCCACATTGTTGTCAATTTGATATTTCTTTACAATGGGTATCAATATTTATTGGCGTTTCCTAAGGAAGGCATAAAAAGGCAGCAATTTGAGTATTTGCTGTCGCTATGCATACTAACCTATATATTGCATATTTAGTTCCTCCCAAGAGGTTCAAGCAAGCCACGACTAGGATTCATTCCAAATAAAATAATAATCAGAAGGATAATCTACAGGGTACCACCTATCTGTACATCCCAACATGACCAGTAGAGCTGTATGACAGAACCATTTTACAGGTATGTCCTGGCTCACAGACCCTTCCTATCAGGGATGCAGAGGAGCACTTTCAGGGGTGTCAGTTCTCAACTCAGATTTCAAAATGTGCAAGAATCTAATTTGCTTATCTTCAAACTACAGGCTTGTCTGGATGGCCTGCTGTTGCTCAGGCCAACTTACAAAACCATTTACCATTTAGATGGTGATTTCTAAATGACATTGAACCAAACTGGGCTGAAACAAAATTAATTCAAAATAAAACTGCTGTTCAACAATTATAATCACAGGCTTATAAAATGACAGCATTTTGGTTATAGCATTTTTTGCTATAGCAGATTTTGAAACTACAGTAGCACGTCATTGTTTAAACACATGAACTCCCTGTTAGAATCATAGAATAGTTTGGGTTGGAAAGGACCTTAAGATCATCTAGTTCCAACCCCCCTGCCATGAGCAGGGACACCACACACTAAACTATGTCACCCAAGGCTCTGTCCAGCCTGGCCTTGAACACCTCCAGGGTTGGAGCATTCACAACTTCCTTGGGCAACATATTCCAGTCCGGGTATTTCAAAAATCCAATCTGAACTCTGCTCCGACACAGTTACTCACATACTACCCAATCTGCATGTCCTGCCACACAGTTTTCCCCTGCTGTGTATATTAAACAACATGGCTTCTGGATTAGAAAAGGCTTCTAATCAAGAAAATGTTAGAACTTTGGGGAATATAGTTTAAATACAAGGAAACCTGCCCCAGACTTACCCCATTTCTCAGTATATTAAAAAAAAAAAAAAAAAGACTAATTGGACATGTAAGAGAGACATCAATTAATTCTATACTATTGTGATGATAAAAAGAACCTCAATGAACCGAAAGAAATTCAGTGGACCTGGAAGTTCGTCAAATTCAAACCTAAGAGGCCCTATAGGGAAGAGGGGTTGAAGAGTGCTGCTTAATAATATTCAAGGATCACTTCTTCCATGCACCAGTATAGGCTGGGAGCTGACCTGCTGGAAAGTAGCTTTGCAGAGAGGGACCTGGGGATCCTGGCGGACAACAAGTTCTCCATCTGTTTGGACCAGATGATACTTGAAGTCCTTTCCAACCTGGCATTCTGAGGTGTCCATGAGACAGCAATGTGCCCTTGTGTCCAAGAAGGTAAATGGTATCCTGGATTGCATAAGGAACTGCATTGCCAGCAGGTTGAGGAAGGTAGTCCTCCCTTTCTACTCAGCCCTAGTGAGGCTTTACCTGAAACACTGCATCCAGTTCTGGATGCCCCAGTACAGGAGAGACATGGAGCTCCTGGAGCAAGTCAAGCAAATGGCTACTACAATGACTAAGGATCTGGAGCATCCCTCATATGAGGAAAGGCTGAGGGAGCTGGGCCTGTTCAGACCAGAGAAGACTTAGGGGGGATCTGATAAATGTGTGTAAGTATCTGAAGGGAGGGCATCAAGAGGATGAGGCCAGACTCTTCTCGGTGGTGCTAAGAAATAGGACAAGAGGTAACAAGTAGAAAGTAAACCACAGGAAGTCCCACCTAAACATGAGGAAGAACTTCTTTACCATGAGGGTGACTGAGCATAGAAATAGGTTGGCCAGAGAGGCTGTGAAGTCTCCTTCCCTGGAGATATTCAAGAGCCTTCTTGACACAATCCCGAGCAATGTGCTCCAGAGGATTCTGCTTGAGCAGTGAAGTTGGACTAGATGACCCCCAGCGGTCCCTTGTAACCTCAACCATTCTGTATGGTTCTGTGTAATTATTATAAAAAGCATCATCACCTTTTAGACTAGGCCACAGTCACAAGACCAAGCACAAGGCCACTTTACTAAAAATCTCTTACAACCCTTCAAAAACAGTGGCACCCGCTATAGCTTCATTTCACTTAACGATGAGGTACTGCTTCAGTTTAAAAAGTAAGAAGAGTCTGTCATGACACCATGCCTCTAGAGATCTTCCACCCAATTTGCATATGTTAATTTAATTCATCTTATGTTCACCTGGCAAAAAATTCACACTTGAAAACTACAATGGCTGAGACTGTGTGTAAAGTTCCAACAGAGACAACTTTCATACACAGGCTAAATCAAAGCTCTTAAAATAGCAAATTATTCTGGAAATGCTGACACATCTTTAATGCTGTGAGTGGGCGCCAATATAATACACACATTGTGTACACATATGCTGCTGTCTTCCTGGGAAGCTTAACTGAAAGCCCACATGGTTGATGTGGGACAGCAGGCATGCCTCTTTGAAAGCACTCATCCTGCTTATTCATAATATCTCACATGAAACCCAAGGCATATGGTAAAATTATGCTGTTTCACAAAACAGCACTTACGACAGTGAACAATCCTTTCAAATCAAAACTACCCTTGGTACTTCAACAAAAAAAAACCTACCTTGTTGACAGAACTTAGACATATTAAACTTTTAAACAAAAAACAAATCTTAAGAGCTAGAATTTGAAATATTCAACACAGTTTAATAAATTGAGTTGCACCCATTATAAACAGGCATACTTCAGTTTAGTTGTCTTTTTTTTTTTTTTTTTGCTAAGGCATACACCCACAATAAAGGGTCAGACTCCCAAAAGAATAATGAAACAATAGACGAACCATCTGCTGCAAATGGAAAATCCAGGAATAGAGTATATGTGAGTTCCACTAAAATCACTATTACCTTTCCATTTGCTTTCACATCAGATTATTTTTGCTAAGCTTTTAAAAACAAAACCAAAATAGCTGCCACACTGGAAAGTTATAGGAGCTTCCAGGCATAAATGTACAGGGTAAAGCATGACATGACATATCCCTTGAGAAATTTTATTTTTCTTCTCTTGGCAATTCTGATCTATACACAAGATTACACTGCCAAATATTCTGCCTCCTGTTCATACAGCAAATGGCTGGCATTTATGGAACTCGTGTTCCATAAGGGTACAGGAGGATGTGACAGGTATCTTAAATACCACCTCCATGGATATCCATAACTTAATGTCTTCACAGCTGTCAGCTGATTTCACTGTAAGGCTTACTTGTCATTGTCACTCCAGCTTATTTATGCACATCAAGCTTAAGGCAGTCAGAACTCCCCAGCAGTCTTAAAGCAAGTGTGAAGCAAAAACTGCCCAAGGAAAAGATTGCCTTGGAAAGATTTGCTGCAGAGTAGAGGATTACCTGAAAAAGAAGCACAAATAAACAGAGGAATGGTACATTTACACTTTTTTTTTTTCCTGACAGCTGTTCACAAATTCAGCCTCAAACTGCTGTAACAGATATGATTCTTCTGTTCCATTATATATGAAGGATTTAACTACTAGGAACTTCTACCATGTTATGACAGATACTGGGAGGAGGGTGCTGACTTTTTTTGCTTCGTTTTTGTTGAGTAAACATACGCTAATTCATTTCGCTGATATTTTAGAGGCTCATTTCTTCACTAGCTATCACCTTTCCAGTAGCTGGGTGGATTGGGCTTAGAAGGTTAGAGACAGTGCTTATGTCAGAATGCCTTTCAGTCATCCACTCTAATAACAAACTGCATTCCCAGAAATCAGGTTTAATAAAAGACTGATTTTTAAAACAAATATCCAGCCTGCCCTCTAAGTCCATTTAAATATTTATTTTAATATTCTAACAAGCTATGAGCATCTTTTACGTTGAACATTAATGCCATGTAATGCTAAATTCATACAGCACAAACAAATGAAAACTCTTAAAAAAAACTTAGCCCTTTCAGAAGAGCACTTTGTATGGACGTTTCCTTTAAGCCACTAAAAAACTGGTATATGGCGTTCAAACATGTCTCTTCCTGGCATTTGGCTTCATTAAAGCTTATTTTGAAGTGACTGCCAGGACCCGTGACCCTCACCTTCACAGAGAGCTTTCCTACCCTATTTTTTTTCTTCATCCCAATGGAAGTAGAAAAAGGAGAGAAAGAAAAAAAACAAACAACTGTTCCTTAGTGGCACTTACAACAATTTCATAAGGCAAGGTTCCTTTTAGACAATCATCTGTCAGACAGATAGGCATGTAGTTAATGAAACCACATATGCATAGACTGAAGAACAGCTGCGTACCAACTGGGTCATCAGTGATCCATACTACTGAACACCTCCCAGATGAGCACTGTCTTTCTACATTACTGTGCTCTGTAAGCTATTAGAGCCCCATTCCTCATAGGGCATTCATTATGTGGATTACCAGTAAAAGGAAACACATGAACAGGATGTTACATACTTTTTACTTGCTTTGAATCTTTGTGTATTTGCTACAGCTATGAATTAAGGAGTAAGAAGGAGATGCAGAGTTCTGAACAAAATAATACAATATAGTCTTCCAGTCTATGATCCTAAAGAAGCTCATGTAAAAAGAACACAGGGAGAGAGGATTTCAGCCTGCTGACATATGACTTCCTCAGCTAGACAAAACAAATTGGCTATATATGCCACATTTTCTGTATTTTCCCCAATTGCAGCACAGAACATGTATCACTAAGTTGTAAAAACACTGAAGCATTGGCCACTGGGAATGAGCTGTCAGTAAGACACAGTTATGAAGTGATTAAAAATTCATATGAATTTAGAACACACACAAGCTTTTCTCAATGCTCCTGTCATCCACCATTACTCTGCTACTATATAGCCAAAAAGCATAATACTGTAAATAGTAGCCCTAAATACTACTTTTTGCTCCAGGACAACCTAAGAGTGCTGTACTATGAACTAAATATCATAATACTTAGACATAGAGTGACCCACGATGACTGAGGTAACTAGTAAAAAGTAACCTAATTAGCAAGAAATCATAGGTGTCCAAACTCTGTTGTAACAAAAATACCAATACAGCCCTTTAATGATGACCCACTCAGCACTATCGAGATGACCTAGTAACTGAATACGTTTTACACATTTTAGTGTTTAAAAGCTGAAAGTTAGGACAACATTTTGTTACAAAAGCACTAAAGTTTCAGGTTTTTTCCTAATACTTTAAAAACAAGTACTTCAAAATAAAAAAAACTAAACTATAACATAGAGCACTCCTTTATTGTTGGTATATTAGGCAAGCAGATGTTCTTAACAGACATTATCACCACTTTTAATGACAAGCTGGAACACAGGTTCAAGGTTTGCAACATCAACCTCTGCTTCAGAATTTTCACAACAGGCTGTATGTTTGCAACAAGAAGCAGAAATGTTTTCAGGCTCTATTTGTTGCATTGTATCTTTCTTAAACATGCATGACATTCATAAATTAAATACAACTAACACAGCTCTACTCTAAGTGTATGGATGAGAGGCTTACATTTGCTGAAACTTACAACTTTGAGTTTAAAGAAACTGTTGAGTTTTTCTTCTGTCAAAACTAAGCATTCCCCCAAAATAAGAATGGTGTGGAGGGATTTAAGCCCTCAATAAAATAATAAGTAATAAAATAATTTAACATACAATCATTTCATTTTAAAAAGAATCAATTTAAGCTTATTAAAATGTTTCTTTACTCTTAGTGTAAGCAAAACAAGAATTTGTTACAGAATAATCATCTATGCAAGGGAGTGATCACAGATTTTCTATGAGTTTCAGTTCTTTGACCAAGTTAGTCAACAGCTACCAGCAAAAAGTGAACACTGAGCCCCAGATAAGACTAATCAGGCTCTTCAAGAGACACCTATTTTATTAACTTATAAATGAGCCCATGGATACTTTTCTTTCTGCCACCAATACCCAGGGTGTAATCCAATCCTGCAACATGCTAGTACTTTCTGAGAGAATCTAGATACTCTCTACTCTTGGTCATATCAATATGAACAGATACTGTGCAATGCTTTGGTTCTGAGTTCATGAGAAGAGTTAGCAATTAAGCAGGAGCAGATAAGACTTCCATAGCTTACTATTGAGTATTCCTCCCTATCAGAAGACATATCTACATTATGCAAAAACTGGAGCTAATATTTAAAATGAGATATGGTTATGGATTTTATTTCTCTATACACATCTGTTCAGCATCATAGACAGAACAAATTAAGGCTCCATCACTAGTGACAGGTAAGCTTCACAAACATTTTTATTACAGAATATAGGAATAGTTTTCCTATTTATCGTTGCTTTAAATCTCAAAGCCATATAGTTTCACTATTTTACCTCAGGGGAAAGCAAGAAAATGTTTTGTTAACTCTCCCACAATGGTACCAAGTAGAAAAAAAGAAGTAATTAGATTTAATTACTTTTCCCAACTTTTTTCTTCCACTGTACATTCACAGAGCTCGCCAAGGGTCAGCTAATAACAGTAAAAGACTAACTCATAAGGTGTGCTACGCAGGTCCCAGTGGAGCTCTGATATATATGATGCAATAGATATTATGCTGAAATTACATCTGTGCTGCCTGACCAAGAATAAAAAAATGAGCGTCCCCTTATAAGAGATCCTCTTATAGAAAGGCCACACAACCTTACCCACACAAAAAGTAAATTTAGCACAATCCGCATATTACCATTGATTATAAACTTTTATCATGTACCCTTGATGATAAACTTTTATCAAGAACTAAAAACATTTGGTTCTTACACATTTGCTACTTTTATGTTTCTCCTTTAACTTACCATGTTATAACACTTTAAGAAGAAATAGTTAGGTCTACCTTTACATCAGACATACTAGAAAAACAGCGATGTTGTAATTATGGCCAAATATTATTTAAGTGTACAAACACGATAAATTATTTTTTCACCAGTTTTCTTATCTGTCAAGATTTTTGCAATTATATAGTCAAAACTTTCTTCAATATGTATTTCACCTCACAAAATGTAAAGAATCATGTAATAATCTGATTATGATAAAGATCCCCCATCACAAAACAGGACAGCTCTGTAATTCTGACATGTGAAATCTAAGAAAACTATGGTGAAAACACACAATGTCTTACGTGCTAGGGATAAACACAAAAACATTTCAGTAATAAATCCTTCAGTTCCATCTTGGTTGCACTCAAAAAAGAAAAATTCAAAACTTACTAGTCATCTACATTACAAACAGGATACTGATGATAGTCACCTGGCTGCTTGCTCAGGAAGTTTTATACCTCACACGAGATAGTTACTGATTTCTTTTTCCATTTGTGTTATGTGTTAAGATGTGCTGCTCTTTTCAGACACAGTTTAACGTTGGTCCTTTCTGTGTGCTATTTTTCCTGTTTGGTTTTTTTTTTTAAATAGTTGCATTCATTTCAGAGTCTTTTATAGAAATAACAAGCAAACGATATTCCTAAGCTGGCTCTCAGAAAGCATGCTGTTGAATCATTTGGAATTGTCCAATATAAAACAGAAAAAAGAAACATGCCAACATATTAATCTGGTTTGTGCATTCAACAGTAAACCCTACTTTTTAAACGAAAAATCCTTGTTCCTCCATTATCAATTAACAGTATTAAAGGTTTACCTCACTCTAGAGCACGCACAGTATTACCGTAGAACCCATAAAGACAAAGTTAACTTCAGAATGTGCAGCCACTGACGAATAAAAAGCCAAAGCATAGAAGGTACTCCATAAGCAACTTACTAAATAATTACACTAACACTTCCGTGCCATTTTAGGATGACACAAGTAAATTCATTTTATTAATTCTGAAGCAAAGAACAGAATAGGAAGAAGACAAACTTATGTCAAATGATCACAAAATATGTTTAGAATTTCATTAAGTTATGAACTGGATAGCTCCATTGATAGTTCTATACCAATATCTCATTTTGTCTTTCATTCTGAACTCAGTCAAACTTCAGCTATGCTGATCAAAACACGTAATTTCTCCGCCTTCCAGATTAAGGTTATGTCCTACTTCACACAGGTTAGTGAAACTTTCTTTACTACAGGTTTACATACACAGCAAGCCTACCTTCTAGCCTGATTTTTAATCAAGTATTCTTTGGATACAGGATTACCACTCAGTACATGTTTTTATAAACTGGCTTTACTTTCAAAGACACGCAAAAGAACTTCTGTTAACTAACTAATCAGCAAGATTACCACTTAAACGTGATTATTCCCAACTTCCCTTTCATTTCTTTATAGAACAAAAGCAGATTTTTGTTCTTTCATATTTTTAATTTTTAGTGGAAAACAACGTCACAAAACATTAGGGAAGGAAAGCCATTTATTTTCATAACCTGAAATTAAAATCAGATATGCTTACATATTAGACATACATTTCATAAAAATAGATGCTTTCTTCTACAAGCTCTCTCTTTGATTCTTACATTATAAAGTAGTTGCCATCATGAAGGCTAGTGTTGAAAACATCCTAACCCCAATACCTCATCCCTGAATACAGAATACTTTGAACACAGAAAAGCAAAGATCAAATTTTCTAAGAATCAACCATGCATTCAAAAGCAAATGATGAATGAAGATCCATTACAGAAGGCTTCCCTTCTACATGCTAAATTGAGGAGCCAGTGGTGCCTGTTCTTCAAGATCCTAAAGTTGTTATCTTGATGTGATTGATGCGAAGCTGGGCATTGTCCTACCTAAAAACATAGCTCTATTTATAATTGGCAACTGTGGCCTGCCTCCAAAGCATAGGTTTTCCCTGTAGAGACCATGCAGACAAGTATAGTGAAGGGATGTGAGAAACGGAGCTGTTACAAAGCAAAAATGGGTACTAACATCCTCACTGCCAAATCAGTGAGTATTTCCAGACATCTCTGACCAGGAGGACTGTATTTTCAAAAAACCACCTATTCTTCCCTGTTCATTTTGTCATCCTATATTGCCTTCTAAAGTGAAGCAGAACAATGTAAAAAAACAATGTGTCAGTATAGATCCTGCATCAGTCATACCGTATAACCCTAGCAGTAGAACTGTCATTAGGTTTATCACAAAGGAAATGAATATATAAATACATGTAAAGTTTGCAGGACTGATTCACTTAACTGTGCTTTTTGAGAGCTCTCACACTTGCACAGAAATAAATGTTACAGCATTTTAATTTGGCAAATATTATCATATACACTTTTTACAGGTATAAGTGATTATACAATGTGTGACAAGGAAGAGATGAGACTGTGTATTTCCCTTCACAACAAGCTGAACTCTGCTCAGATGTGGCTGTCAACACCACATTAATTGCACAAAAAAGTTTGAAAGAGACCTTGCATTAACATAGAAAATGATGTCCGATTTTATGAGAATAAAATGTAGAAGACAAATGGAGTGCATCCCTCTTCTACCAAACTAGATATGAATCAAGGATCTAAATCAATTATAAGAATTTACAAACCATTATTTCTTCACTTAGGATTCTTTCTGGTTTTAAACTCCTTGTCTTCCTCTGCAATCTGAATAGTTGCTTTTCAGTTATTTTGGTACCAATACTTCCTTTGTTCTCATTTCGTAATACCCTAACCCAAGCAGTAAAAATGATCAAAAACATCTAAAAAAATTAAATATCACTTTGGAACTGCAGTCCACTGACTGCTTGTATTAATGTTTAGAACAAGTCATCATAACTACTTGTAACCTCCACATGTTCTCACCCGCCCTTTGCAACAAGACTCTGTCAGAAAGATGTGTTTGTATAACATTCCTTGTTTAATTCCAAGGTCTTGCACATGGGTCAGGGCAATCCCAAGCACAGATACAGACTGGGCAGAGAATGAATTGAGCAGCCCTGAGGAGGACGACCTGGGGGTGACAAAAAGCTCAACATGACCCAACAGTGTGCATTTGCAGCCCTGAAAGCCAACCAGTTGCCGGGCTGCATCAAAAGCAGCATGGTCAGCAGGTCAAGGGGATTCTCCCCTTCTACTACGCTCACTTGAGACCCCACCTGGAACATTACTTCCATCTCTGGGGCTCCTGACATAAGAAAGATGTTGGAGCGAGTCCAGAGGAGGGTCACACAGATGATCAACGGGCTGGAGCACCTCTCCTTTATTAAGACAGGCCAAAACAATCTATCCAAATAAAATTATCCTGAATTAACAATTTACACTTCCTGATCCTCCTCTTGATGAATAAAATCTCCTCTGTCTCGAGACACAAATTAGTTACAAGGCTAGCTAAGCTATAAACTTCCTAACTTCCTGTAAACAAAACAGCAAGTTGTGGTACAAGATGAGGTAACTCAAAGAAGTAGGGTAAGCTACCTCTCGCTTAACACAGGACAGAAGTATACAAATGGCTGCTACTGTGCTGCAGCTGACATAACTGAAATCCATCCTGATGCTTACCCTTGTAACTTATCAAGCCTGTACTTTCAGAATAAGGAGGGAATAGACTAGAAATTTCAACAGGGGAAAAGTCTCTACCAAAAATGCTGTGTACTTTTTATGTGCCAGTTCAGGACTTGATTCAAGAACCATTAACTTGTCTCAGCTGTCAACACAGACTTAAGAAAGAGAAATGGAATATATTATAAATCCACTAACCAACATCAACAGTAACAGCAGAACCTGATCTGTCACTTGAACCATAGGTAAAAGACCTTCCTAGAAGACTTACAGAACATAAGAATTCCACACTAACAATCCACTTAAGCTGTAAAATCTAGAAACATGCAATTTGAATCAAGACACCAACTGGCCAGATACGCGAGAGAATTTAGCAAGATTTTTGTACAGGAACAGGAGTGGTTTTGTGATCCCCTTGAGAGGCTTCCTTGACTCTGACTTTTCCTACATACACACCTCTTTCCACATCAAGCCCCAAAACACCTCAGCTCTTGCAATCTTCATCTGTCCTGCCCACTATTTAAGAAATATCCATTTTTCACTTTATCTTCCTCTTTCACTTCTGCAATGCCACTTAAACACACACAGTCAACTAATTCTGGTTGAACCAAGCAGTGATTATTAAAAATAATCACTGGTTATTATCACTAATAAGGGATTATTAAAAATATACACCCTGGTTTTACGCTTTCCTCTTCTCATACAAAGAGCATACAGCAGAAGAATATTGTCTTTAATAGGGCAATATTAAAACAGAAAATGAACAAGTTCCATCTCAAGACATAAATTCTCCCACAGACACAATTCACAGGCAAGCAGAGGGAAACTCTCACATTTGTCTCCATTACTAAGAAATGGTTGTGTTAGCCTTGAAGACTATGTCCAGCATCTTGAATGAATCCAAATGTAAACTCTCCATTGCCACTTTATTCTTCCTCTAGTCTTATTACCTTAACTAAGTGCTTGATTTCGACACCTGGCTAACATATTTGTCTGGAAAAAACTATTGGTCTACAAAGTTCGGGTTTTTTTCTGGATGCATAGTTTTGGAATGCAGCGAGAGAAAAGGAAGTTTGGACTTCATAGAAATGATGCTTTCCAGCTTTAGTCCACTTCCCAATAAACAACAAAAAAAACCCAAACAAAACAAACAAACAAACAAAACAAAAAAAAGAGAGAGAATCACAACCAAAATCTCGGACCCTCAAAGACACAGAAAGCCCTTAAAGAAAAGCAGATGTACCTGAATCGGAAAATTTAATAAGCTTGTGTTAATAACTTTTAAAAAGTAACATTTGTGACCAAAAAACCCAACTTTAAAATACTTCATACATAGAAAAACTTCAGCACAGCATTTATTAAACGTCATCTCTTACTTCATTAAGCAAGAGGACTATGAGAGGACATAATTTGATAGCAGACACCATACCTAGAAAGTAGACACAATTCATATACATTAAACAAACTTGCAAGCCATGTTTTCTCTTAGTGAGACTCATCCCACAGAGTACAGAATGTCAGCACCAACTACTCTTAAACATCACGCGTATTTGACATGGTACGCAGGAGAGAGGCAACACCATCAGAGTATAAACCTTTGTGTTGCATCTGCCATTTCTACATAATCCGACTTATTTTGTTTCATCCACAGGATCTTTGGGAATTAAAATTCATGACAAGTTCTTCACAATAGAGTAATTTTTGTGTCCTCATCAGGCAAATAAAATCACATTAATTTTGGCACTGGTTCCTAAATGTACCATCACTATAGAAGTTAAAGATTATTCAATAACCCTAAATGGTTAAAAGTATACCAACCAAATACATAGACAGAATGCTTTCAAATGCAGCCTGGAAAACAAAAAAAAGGAAGTTTTTCCTTTTCATGATGACCTTTTATCGAGAAACCAGAGACACTAACACAAAACAAAACAGAAATGAATACCACAGAAACTGGCCAAGTGTCAAAATGAAAGGTTTTTGGTTTGCCTTTTCTGAAAATTGACTACACATCAATTTGACATTCATTGTAGAAACATTTCAAAAGCATTTAAACAATTTGCATCATAACCTTAAATAATGTACTTAGGTTAATGTAGACGTATTTGGAAGCAACGAAGCTAAAAAAATAAATTTAACAGCTTCTTTCACTAACTTACCAAGAATTAACATGATTGTATATGTTGAAGCACTGCCAAGCAAACAATCACCTAGTCATAGGGCTCAGCAAATAAGTACTTCCATTTAACTTTAAACTAGGATACACATACAGATAAAATATCACCAGTAGATGAAGGATGGTGCGCTGAAGTTCAAAGATGTAGACTTTAACTTATAATGGCACGATACATAAAGTGCTGAAACAATGCTTGCTCTTTTTTTGCTCATTTAAGCATTTTGAGATACAGTCAGAATGCAGATTCTGTAGGAAATGCAACTAACAGTTTTAGCACAGGAGAAACGTTTCTATCGTACTCCTTTCCTCAAGCTTCAAAATCCACCTGACAGGCAAAATAAGAGTTGTCACCTTCTGAAATACAAATTTAGAGAGCCTGAAGTAGTTACTGTGATTCAGTGCACTTCATTACTATGTTTTAAATTCCCTCCTCTCCAATCATCTCACAAGAATGGCCCGAATAAATGACAGTAAACATACTAACTGCACCTTCTTCAAAAGCAGTCTGCCTCACAAAAGACATCCTTACAGCAGCACTGTTACCCTTATGCAGGAAATGAAGCGGGCAATTGCAAAGAAGAAAGCAACTCTACCAACTAGATACGGTTACTTAAACAGTTTGAATGACTGTACAGAGCATATAGCAGACTGTTTTCAAAAAGTGACACTGAAACTGGCTTTAATTTATTGCTAACTGTAAGCAAAACCATAAGTAAATCTGGGTTTCATACAACATAGGGAAGTCAAAATAAAACCTGTTTACATAATGCAACCGTTTATGTCAAACTTCCCTTGCCATAAAAAGCTGTTATTTCCTTTGCAACACAATGACTTCTGCACATACAACGAATGGGGTATTAAAAAAAAAAAGAACCCACAGGTTCAGTGCTGAACAATTTTTCCAGGGGGTCTGTAAAGAATGCATCTACAGTGAAAACTGTTCTTTTATATGAATCCAAACAGAAAAAAATTCAAGATCTTTACTCATCACTAAAATAATTCAAATTTTGCTCCTCCTAGGCAAATTGCTCCAAGTATATTCACAATTGGACAGTCTTTACATACTTAAAAAGAAATTCCTTTGACATTAGGCAAGCTTCCGACACCCCATCAAGCACAGGAGACTACCAGAGTATACTGAATAGCTATAATCATGGCTAAAAATCTGTAAGGAACATATGTATAAATCAAACAGAACAGCACTGACATTTACAAGAATGTAGGCATTTCACTGCTTCTGCCAACACTTTCACCAGCTGTAAAACTATACTGCAACCCTGCCTCTGAGCTCAGGTACAGAGAGAATGGCAAGGATTCAATCCTCCCTCCGCTTCCTCTCCATCTCCCATCCCTTACTATCTCCTTTAAAAAGGGGAGACTCTGGAAACAGCATTGCATCTTTTTGTTTTAACAGATTTAAAGATATACCACACATGACAGAGTCTAATTGCCACAATACTACTGCACCCCTGGCTAAAATGAAACTGCAGAAAAGTTCTTGAAATATTATTTTTTAAATGCTAGGTAATGAAATCAAATATTAAAACCCTCCTCACTCACCACCAAGAGTACACAAAGTGGACATTAAACCCCATTATTAAAACTGAACCACTGCAAACTGGAAATCCATTAAGTTTCTGAAAAGGCTTCTTAGCACCAAACTAACATTATCATCACCTTATGGCAACATCACACAATATCTCAGAAATCTGAATATTGTTTTGCTCCATTTCATAACTTGTGAAAGCTCTAAGTCAATATGCATCATGGCTCCCACAGTTTTAAGAACTGGAGTAGGAGATCAAGCTCAATCCAAGTAACAATCACTCAGTCTCTGCCAGAGGGAAAACTACATATTGTAAAGCCCTGTGAATAAGTAATTACAATGAAATGAATGTTTTATGAAGGAAATGCACTTGGTTTTAAAGGTCACAAAGTGACAGATAAGAGCACACAGTGGAACAAATCCAGCAAGTGACTGATTGACCTGCAGGGTCAATGAATCCAAATAATAAATATTTCTGCTCTTTAAATAATTAAAAATGTCAAAACACAACAGCTGCAGACAAACAGTGTTAAGAATGCAGACAAGCCAGACAACCTACTTCATATTCAAATATTTCACCTACCTGTCCTGTGACTGCTCCTCGTACATTCTTTCCTTTCCTTCTTTGAAGAGTCTTATAGCCCGTTTAGATTTTTTCATGAGACTGTCGATGTAGATTTTAAAATACTCATTCTCACTGAGTTGTGCAAGTTTCTGGTTGTCATCATATTTGCTCAGTATAAGTCGCAAATGTTGGTAAGTGTCAGGTAAAATGTCCAGTATGTAAGGTGGGCTGTTTTTCAGTTGAAGCTTTGGGTTTTGGCACAATCTTACCTATAAGTGAAAAAAGAGAATGTTAAATACAAGGTATATTGAGGCAAAAACTGATCCAACATCTTAAAATGTAAGCATCTTCTCTAACCTTCAAGCACAATTAAATCCTACTTCATTTATATTGCATAAAAACCCAACATAGTCTCTAATGTCTAAGGACATAAAATTTAACTTAATTCTGTCATATCTACAAAAAGCAAAAAAGCTTACATAGTTGTGGTCTTTGCATTTAAAGTAAGAATGTATTTGCCTGCCTACTATATGCTAAGGAGCATATTATCAAAATACAATATGCAACTAATGCCAAAACCAGTACTTTCACATGGATCTGTTTGCTGCAGATGAATTTCCCTATGGATGTTGAAATGTCTACTAAGAACTGACCTTATAAATTACCTTGTCACCCACTTGCTCTCTCTATTCTTTATCCAACAATATAACCTCTTTGAACCTACAGGAATTTTAAGCTTGAAACACCACACATATGAAAATGGTCTAAACTATGTCAGTGATTCAAAAGCTGTTAGCTATGACACACAGAACTTAAGTCACTCACAAACAAGTATCATAAACCAGGAAGCAAAACATTATACACCCATTTTTTCCGGTTCATGGCTGTAATAGATGATAACTTAACAGACTTGGAATCACTGTGTTTCTAAACAGCACAAAAATTAATTTAGTAATATGTACTAAAGAATAAGCTTCAGATGAACTGAACACCTTTATTTGAATCTAGTCTCCACTATAAATGTCTATGGAAGAAGGTGGTGCTGTTTCTGTTTCCTGAACATACACAAGGTTAATTATCACCTGGCTACCTAAATTCTCTGGCAGGTTGTTCTGTGATGTTCTGTTCTAGAAAGCAAAAGAGATCAAAACTAATGGGTAGGTTTTGAGTGCTATTCCACTGAGCTATCCACACTCAGCTAAAACACTGCAGAGGGACACATTCTAGACACGTGTGCAGCTGTGCATATGCAAATACTTTTGAAAAAATTAAGTCCATATGGTATTAAAGTTTTACAGGTATCATTTGGAGATTGCCACATTATATATTAGTGATTTTGACATTCTTTTGACATAACTAATGGGGCTGTAAAAATATCTTAATATTGCTAAAAGCAGATTCCTATTCCTACTAGTGTGTCAACTTCAAAAGAGTGCAGTCTTGAGCATTTCGGGGTGGAGGGAAGGGATGGACACAGACTTGTATCCTCTAACATTCACCACTAAACTCAAAACTGTATCAATATTGCCGACTCACCCCTCAATTTCTAGATCTAAGCCATTACAAAATTCACTGTCTTAATACTGTTGCCGCTAACAGACCTTCATGCACCACATAGAGCAAAGCAAACATATTATTTTTTCCCTTCTGAAAAATACAGAAACACACCAATCAATTAGATTTAGGTTAACGGGGGTCAGAACTGGAAAAATAGAGATAGAAGAGTGGACAAAAATCCTAACAAGTTTTATTATTCTTTCACCTACTTGACCAAGTAATGGAATAGGAACACCCTTCTGATGTGTTGTAGAACAGACAGTCCCTCCCACAGAGAAATTTACAATCTCAGTAGGAAATGGAAAGACAGCAGACAGATGCTGGCAAATATGAATATATGAGCATAACACAGTTCAGCACACTAAAGAGTGGTTCAGGGCACTAGCAATTAAGTATTTCTAGATATAAACACCAAAGTTTCAAGGCAAGTACTCACTCTAAAATAATTTAGTGTCTCATAACACCATTATGCCTAAATTGAGGAAGATGCTGGAAGGAAACAACAACAACAAAAAAAAAAAGCAAAGCATAAAGATATTTGGTCACCTCTTTATCAGGTGAAGTCTGGAACTGCAATCCGTAACTGCAAGAATGAGACAGTAAGAGACTCTGAAACTGAAAATAACCTGTTTATATTTCATGTGATAAAGATTCTCTTTATCAAGAAAAAGACAACAAGGTTCAAGTTGTGGGTTAGTAGAAGCCTGAAGCAGCATTCTCAAAGAATGAAGGTTGGATATGATGGCATTCTTCCAAGGTCAGAAAAACAAGCTGAACTTACTGATACACAAAAATAGCAAGGCCTTAATGAGAGATTTAGGAGAATGGATTGATCTGAAAGATTCAGACACAACTTTTACAAGAGCCATTCAAATAAAGTTGTCTGAGTGAAGGCAGGATGATGGTGTCACCCCAGAAGATCAAGAAAGGTCCTAACAGAGACTTATTAAGGAGATTAAACACTTTATTTTAGTTATGCTTAACTTGACAGATAGAACTCTAGGAGATTTCAGAAACACGAGGAGATTTCAGAAATACGAGGAAAGAATTTTACATGTGCACGTAAGAAAATCATCCATGTAGAGACATATGTGAATTTCTTTTTGTAGAAGAGTTACAAGAATGGGAATCCCAAGGACAGAAGTTAAAACCTTTACGAAAAACATATGTATTCTTCATCTAAACTTTTGTTCTCTGTAATTTCTGATTTAATGAAAACTTGAAACAAGATGGACATTCTTCCCAAAGCCAACTCGAGATGACACAAATCAGTATCACTGATTAGGCAGTGCTACTTTCTGGAGCAACAAGCACAAGGAAAAAAAATCTGAAAAGAGGAAAATATTTATTCAGGGGAAGAGAAGTCAGCAATGAGAACAGACCACAAGCAGAGAAGGCTGTAGTCATTTGAATTGCTTATTTATCTTAAATCTCATGAACAAAGAATTAATGCTTTTTCTGAGAATCTATCTTTTCAATCAGATGTGCCAACATGCAGAATGTAAGCAGTTTCATATATTAGAAATGCCACTAAAAATACAAAAACAACAGGAAAAAGCAAATTGCTTATGCTGGTTGGTTGATTTTCAACCCATGGTCCGTTCAACTACACAAAAAGAACATCCAGTAATAAAGAACTTGTTTCTCTTACAGATGTTCTACAAAGTCTTTCTCAGTCCAGTACTCCTACATAGTCACACAGACATCAAAACAGGATCCTGTGGTCATCATGGTTTGCAAGACTTCACCTGCTGAGTTTCTAGAGATAAATACAGCACATTACTAGAACCTTCAACTTGGAAGAAACCTTTAAGAAAGTAATACAAAATTTCTTCTACAGTACAACTCAATCAGTCTTATGCATTCTCCGTGAAAAAATGTTAACATTTAGCTCAAGTCAGTGATCCAGTGAAGTAGTACAAGGCTTTCTTCACTTTACAGAGTACACAAGGCTTCAGTCCAAAGGAAGTAAGTTTGTAAAGATATGGCTGGTAAACCATATGGTTTCCAGAGTCAGGATGTCCTGACACATACCACAGCAGTTCACAATTAAAAGTAAGCAATAAGAAATGACATCTGCTGACGCAAAAGATTTACCAATACACCAGAAGTGGAGCACATACCTTTCTTCAAAAGAAAAAAAAAAAAAAAAACAACCAAAAATAAAGACCGCCATATTGCACTTTACAAAGCAACCCTCAGCAACACTTCAGGAGCGGATATGAATCATATCACTGTGTGATTTGTGTATTGTTATGACTGGAAGTAAGCATATATATATTTAGCAAGCATTCAGTCTAAAAAAAATGAAAAGCAGTCAGTCAGCAAGTTACTAAGAAATCTCTCTCTCATTGAGGTAAACAGAGACAAATCTACACTCCCTTCACTGCTTGACTCAGGGTAAAACCAAGTATTTACTCCAGAATCACAGAAGCAATAGAGTGCAATTCTAACTGTGAAGAGCTAAGGCATTATCCTAATCTACCAGAAACAGATTTTGAAACGGTTAACTTGGCAACTTCCAGACAAGCTTACTCTAGTGTCTGTGGAGGTAAAACACAACTCCCTCTCCATCACCTCCCCACTCACCCCCAAAATAAATACACTACTCATAACATCTTTGACAGTATTTGACTTAAATTGTAAGGCATTATTCCATGGCCTCTTCAGAGATGAGAGTAATAGACACCTATTGTATGTAGACAATTAATTTCCTCCAGAAAACTGTATCTTCTATACACTTTTTAAAGCAAACAATTAAATTTAAAGTCCTGGGCTCATTTGACAAAAGAACTACTGTTCAAGCAACATATAGTAGCCCTAACACAATCTGTTTAAGCACCTAATGCTAATCAAAGACAATACAAGGAAAGTAACACAGCTAAAACAGAGTAGGTATCTAATGAGTAGGACATCCGCTAAACACTGTTTTCAGCCACAGGGAGTGGACTAGATTAAAGCACCAGTGCTTGCATACTTCCAAAACCACACTTTGAAACCATCTACTGAGCAAGTATCTTCTACCAGGAAGCCCAAAAAAGACAAAGTAAACACTTCGACACACCACAGACAGCACAAAGATAGCTCTGCAGTGAGATACTGTAACAATTCTCCAGAAAGCTACAACACACAATGCTACGAACAATAAATTCTGAAGAACTTAATCAGGGAGGGGCTACCCAGGAAAACTGATGAAATCTGAACAACTGATGAAAATCTGAGATCTGCTTCATCATACATTTCTTTCTGACAGAATGTACCTTAACTGCAACGTATTCTATTTTCCACAGAAAGATGGGTTTCTTTCTAAAAGAGCCTTCTCATCAAAACATACAGGTGACTGAGCAATGATCTTTTCAACTGAGAATATAGTAACTGCTTGTTCAACACCTACCACATTGCAACAGAGCCATATGTTTCCAAACTTGAGGAATAAGCAATACTACTGATGCGACATATGCACAAGGACAGCTGATTTTGTAGGGTCATTTATACTTTCTTCTGATTACAAAGAGAAAAACTTCCAATTCTCCATTCTAATTTTTATTCTTTTTCCACAAACCATGTATACAGGACATAAAACTTCCTATCACCTTTGACCAGGTGATACACTAAAAGATACCACGGTTAGAATTGATGATTGTCTTTTTCTAGATCCCTTGTGGAACATTGACATGTAATTGACTTGGAAGCTTGCAGATTCACATAACCATTACAGAAAGCGTTGCAAAGAATAAACAACATATTTTGAACTACTGTGCTCTGTGCACTCACTTAGATGCTGTTGAAAACTTTGATGCCAGCAAACGTTCATTTAAAGAAAACCACATTACTAAGTTGGTGAGTAAAAGCTGTATTACCTCTGTAAGTCAACAGTATAAGACACACTCTAATTTGCTCTTAGACAATTATGAAATAGCAAGTCAAACTGCCATCCCCATTTATATAGTCAGAGTCAAAACAACTGGGTGGGCCATGACAGAGTGCCCAAACGGTTTAGACAATACTGTTAAACTTCACAGAAGAAAATATAATTATTTTCCGGCCCAATCCATAAGATACTGAAAACTGATTAAAAGCTGTTGAAATATTCCCGTTTTAAAAATCTTGTTTAGAATGTGTCACAATTTTATCAGCTTGAAACCCACAGCAGTGAACTGTGCATGAATAGTACTGCCAACTCTACATAGCCCAAGCAGTAAATTAGCTACTCCCATGTTAACATAATAGGCATTCTCTCTCAAAGCTTTTCTCAATATAACTATTACCCTCTAATAATAATACACACCTAGTTTCTAGGTTTTAAAATCATTAGGTTTAGAATCTCAGGGGAAAAGAAAAACAAACCATCCCGTGTAATTTATGCAGAGTTTAAAGGAAGATGTAGAGTTATTTGCTAACAATGTTTTTACTTATTTATAGGATGTGAACTTTCTAAAACACACGTCATGTTTCAAAAGCAGTAATTTGCTTGCTAGAAGTTTAGAGATACATGGTCAACTTGCTTACACGATGCTAGCACTGGGAAGCAGGCTTGCCTTCGAAACCATAGAAGGAATATTATCCCTTGCATTGCAAAGGAATTTAAAAAAAATATTTTGGGTTCTTAATGGTAAAGCTACTGCTCTACCCATGAGAAAAGCAGCAGGGAAACTGGACATTGACGCTAACACTTTATGTTCTCTTAACACATGTGAAATTTTAAATTCATATAAAACAAGATGCAACAGATTCCAGTGGATGATGTATAAAAAGGAAGATGCAGACACAAGACATACAGACAGAAAATTCCTATTCACTGATTACTTAGAAGATATTTTTTTTTAATATATAATTATTATTAGGCCCTGCAAACAGGGCTTTTAGCAGGAGAACCACCCCAACGTTCTGTCCTGCTAAGGAACTCTTTCAAAACCGCTGATTTTTTTTCAAACTGGTAATAGAAGTTTAAAGACACTTATTCAGAACTGCAACCTTCTGCCTATTCTAACAGCTGAAGCATCAGCCTGTGGAAAACAAACATTACCATGAAATCTGAACAACTCCAAAGCATGACATACAACCAACTCTACATAAAGAAGTCTGCATAGTATCTAAGTACCCAAAACTTTTACACACACCACAAAACCACTTTCATAGTATAGTTCTTATAGAGTAGGCATATTTACAGTACTGGCTAATCCCTTTTTGTTGAAAACAAATCATTCATGCAGAAAACTTCATTTGCCAAAGGAGGAGGTTACAGAAAGAAATGAAGGAAAAGTAAAGAATGATAATTTTAAAAAAGAAAGAAATGTAAACCAGGAAATACTGAGCTCTGCCCCTAGTTTTTAAGACCACTCT
>NW_009943621.1:103699-106392 GCF_000696875.1 Nestor notabilis
TCAGGGTAATAACTTTGCTTTATTTTCATTCTCCCTTTCCGTAACATCTTTAGGAGAAAACTTCAGCTACCACATTGCAACAAAGAGATGGTTATCACAGCTACTATAGTTAAAGAATAAACAAGGATAATGACTATTATTAAACAAGGAAAATAGGCCTCAAAGCCACAATGTTACCATGGGTGGCACCACAGTGACTTTGCAGAGCCTACTGCCTCCACTAGGTATTAATTTGACCAGTGACCCACTACAGAAATCAGTCATCGGACACACTCCAGAAATGGGATTTGAAACAAGAGTTGATCGAGCAGGTTTCTATTTCTGATTTTAATCCCTGGTTTTGATCTAGGCAGAGGAGAAAATGACCTTCCTCTGCCTACTGCCACATAAGGCTAAGAGGTTTAAATTTGTTTGCCAACATATTAAATTTGCTCAAACACATCCTTTCACTATAAGTACCAAATGCTAAAAACTCAAGCAGCAAGCTACAGCATTCTTCACACTATGACATCATCCTGTCTGGTATACTTTAATATAATTTGGAAATAAAATTTGATTAACTAAGAGCAGCCTAAAGAGGATACATTAAAGATCCAAATTGAGGACACTTATCCAGTAAAATGAAAAAGAAAGCTCAGCGCAACGTCCAGCCTTTCCAGTTACTTCTACAGAACAGACCTTATTGGTTGTTCCAATGCTCTGCTGTAACAGTTCTACAAATAGTGATAGTAATACCATTACCCTCTATTAGCTGAATACAAGCAATCCACAAGTCCAAGCAGTGGGGTAACCATGCATACAGAAACCAATGAAGGGACAATCTTACCATATAGATTTGTAAATGGCCTGACAAGGAGTGGGAGGAATTAAGTAGTACATTCTCCACGTGGTTTCCACAACAGATTCCTGGTTTCCAAGCCAAAAACTTCCTTCTACTGAAGAGTGCCTGCTTCCAAGTATTCATAATTGCAGTTCCTACTACAAGATGCTCACATTTACAGGATCCTGATCATTAACAGTGAAATGTCAACAAAGTCTTTGTGATAGTATCCATTTCTATCAAGGCTGGGTTTTAAGTTTCTGAACATCATCAGAAATTCTGGTGGAAATACAAATGCTACTCTTAAAATATCAAAAAGGAAAGTATTCAAGGACTCAGTTGAATACTTCAGAATGACCACTTGTCAAGGCATATTACATGAAATAATCTCCACCCTGTCAGTATAACTACTTATGAACTTTAAGAAATGTTAAACATCTGCATTTTGCAAGAGCCACAGGAAAAGCGAACAGTTGCACTAATTCACAAAGAATCACCAAGTTATGACTTCTTTCCTTAAAGTCATAACTTTCTTGCCATATAGACCCAAGGCTAACAGGCAGCATTCCTCACTGCCCAGCAGTTTCAAGAGGAAGCTCTCAAGTAGCACCTCCTCTGCAAAGCAGAGTGCCTGCCTGAACCCCCTGAAGAGATTTCTGTGTTAAAATTAAACTGTTCCTACCATTGGTAAGAAACTCTCCTAGTTAATCTATCATCATATAAGCTGACATTTTGTACAATACTAAACAAAATCTATCAGGCTGGTGCAGAGAACCATAAGATACAAAAAGCTATGGTCTATTCCCCACTTCCTGAAAAATGAGTTTCAGTACAGTGTATTTCTAGTTTCAAGATGAGGAGTAGAAGTACTTAAAAATCATTAAAATGAAGAACACATGCTTAAAAGATAGGCGTGCCATACTAATCTGTTTACTAAACTGACAAGAGTGACATCCCCCAGTCCCCACGCACATTCCTAAAAGCACAAACATATCTATGTTGCCATCATGGGCATGTCTCACAGGACGATTAGCTTAACTTAAGTTTCATACTTCAGAGGTCTTGTTTGCAGACTAACAATGTGATCCAACACGAAACACACAGAATATGTGATTACAAGTCTAAGCTAAGCAGCTCCTCGTTAGGACAGCTCTTCAAGTTTGAGCCATTTTAAAGGCTCTGAAAATAACAATAGCCTAAGGCAAGCACACACATTTGTTTTCTCTTCAGAAACCAAGATTAAAAAAAAAAAAAAACACAACCAAAAAAACCGTAGCCAGAGGCCATAGGAAAAAGAAAAAAAAAAAACCAAAAAGTGCTTAAAAAACCTAAAACATAAGTCCCCTTATTTCCCGAGGCACACAGAGCACAACAGTTTGAGCTCCAGGAAGACACCGTTTCCCCATGTGTACCTATTTAAATAGCCCCATTCTTCACCGTGTGTACACACGAACGCACAGAGACACTCACCACTTTGTCCATAAGCTTCCAGGTCTTCTCCACAGTCCTCCGGTCGGCAGCTGCCTGCTTAGGGGGGCCCACAGCATCCTGAATGGCATCAATGAAGCCCAGGATCCGTCCCTTGCGCGGGTTCCGGCCGTTGAGGGAATTGGCCATCTGGGAGCCAAGCTGGCCGCAAAGACAGAGAAACACACACTCACAAGGTGCTCTGAAAACATCTTGTCACAGAACTCCCCGCAGCCAGTGAGGTAACACTTCCTTCTTCACGGGCAGGAAAGGGCAAGACGAGGGCATGTTTAGGAGCAAGTTTAACTTTTCACGACAAACGGCGGAAACCCACCTGGCCCGAGTTTACATTGGCAGAAGCGCTCCCAGATTTACTGTCAACACCAACCCGCGGGAGGGGGGAACC
>NW_009943622.1:0-17309 GCF_000696875.1 Nestor notabilis
CTGCTGTAGCTGAACCCAGGACACTGTTCTTCCACAGAGATGTCACTCACTGAAGCAATTTTCTCTTTAGCTGTCAAAATTCAAATGTATTATGTGTTTTAAAGAAATTAACCAGAACACCCTCTTTAATTTCCCCAACTGTGTCTCAGAAGTAAAAAAAAACCTCCCAAAGTATTCTCTGGGTTTTTTTGTCAAAATTATGGTTGTCACTGTTGCCAATAATTTCCTAACCGAAGCATCATCAATCGTAAGTCAAGATTTGACCAGTAAAGTTTACATGCTGCCATATAAAAATAAAAAAAAATGAGCAATATAGATGAAGACTTTTACCTTTGTATTTAAAAAGTGGTGAACTCTGAAAGTGAGAAGCTAAACCCTAGAGCCAAACTTTTACATCTCATTTTCCTTTTTTCTAAATTGTAATACAGATAAAGTGTTATCTAATTCACTGTCGCTTTTTATATCATATCCATAACAACAAAATGTTCTTCTTTAAGTAGGATTTTCAAATGAAAGTGAATGATGGAAGCACCTCCATTATTTTAAGAACACTTAATTCTGAATTTAAAGATTCTTGTAAAGGAAGTGACTTTCCTCAAAATGTATCTTGCTAAGCTCTATGCACACAATCATTCTGTCAGTGAGAATTCTACTATTTTTAATATTTACACTTTAATTGTGGACAAGACCCTGCTACCGATGATAGTTTATTTTGCAATAGCCATATTACCCCACATCTACTACTGTATTATAGTGTCAAATAAGTACATCATGTCACAAACCCATTTTCAAATTGCAGAAAAATTGCTATCTTTTGTACAGCATCACAAGTTCTGTGGCCTGCAGACTGCAATTGTGGAAGCAGCAGAATATATGGATGCATTACAGTCTGTTCTGCTTTGTATTTGTTTTCTTGATTTTGTGAGCACTGATGACATTGCAGCTGAAGTCAAGCAAGCTGCGAATGCCAGCATTGAAGTTTAACCAGTGCTTTGATTCTCTGCCTATTACACATGGCATATAAAACAAACACACAATGTTCACTCATTCAAGGTTTTCAAAGGATTGTAAAAAGCCAAAAAATGATTGCTGAACAGATTCCAAATATACGCAACAAAAGTAAATGACTATAAAGCTGGGATGAGAATGACTAACAATTTATTCCATTGAGAAAAACAATGTTGAAATAATGTTAAGACCTCTTAGAAGAAAAAAGAAAAATAACTAGAATAAAGTTTGATGTGTCTGTCTGAGCTGCTACTAGGTTAGAAATCATAAAAAGAATGCAGTGTAGCCTAATACTCTCTGATTCTTCCCACTCTTGGTTAAGAACAGAATACTAGGCACTGTGTGAGATGTTTCTGAAAGTCTCCATACCTGAGACGACTTCTTTCTCAATAAAAGGTTCACAGCATCTTGCAGTTGTCCTTCATTTTCTAGTTAGATTCAAGTTTGATAGTAGTTCTTGTTTTTATACAACTACGCTATTACGACAATGTCAGTATAGAAATACCCTAGCTAAGTTTTCTCTAGATAGTTTGTCTCCTCTAACCTGCCTTCTGCATTCCTTAGATTTACAGAAACTCAGCATCTTTGAGACTATTCATCTGCTGTGAAATTTGGTTAAAATTAGCAATTTGATTTTAAAATTATGAAATGCAATGAACATAATTGCAAACACATGAGAAGATTAAAAGCACATCTTTTAGACTTGTCTAATGCTCCTCTAAGCATCTAAGAATCTAAGGAAGGCAACTAGTTAAAACCAGCAAAGGGTGGAATATGCTGTGGTAACTGATCCTTCAACCAAAAGCGCTTAATCTGCTGAGCTGAACACTTTAATTAACAAGATGTAAGACAAAGAGCATTAGCTGAAACAAGGCGTGTAATTTAACCTACCTGCATGTGTCCTGTGATTTTTAAGCATTTGTCTTTCTGGTGTATTGCCAATAATAGATGCTTGTATTCATAGTGTAGAAGAAGAGAATGGAGATTTGATAAGAATTCCAGATATCTGAATGGCAGGCAGTCATATAAAAGGAGTCTTAAATGCACTGCTTTAGAAATACTTAATTATTTAGACTTACAAACTTTAATATGCACAAAGGGTTTTAAAGATGAACACTGCTTGGCAAGTGAAGCTTTCTATATATGTTATAGATCTGAGACAAAAATAACAATTTTGTTTCAAAGAGGACTTCAGAATTCCAGAAACTGAGCTTCATGCCAAATGTGAACAAATCTCTCCAAGATTCCAGAAAGGAATGTCTGTGCAGATTAGGTCTACTTAAACTTTAATTTAGGAAAAGCAAACTAAACCAAAAAGCAAACTAAACCGAAAAGCAAACACACACATATACTACCCTCCATGTGGTCCCCTTACCCCATATGTTTTGATTTTAATTTCATAGTCTAGCACAATAGGAGCAAAAAAAAAAATTAAAGAAAAACCCATAACAAACTTCTAAACTCTTCCATTCTAAATATGTCACAAAGGGATCCTTATCAATATTTTTTTTAAAATTCGGCAAACTTTTTACCCTTGCTGAAATGTTCCATCAACATAGTCACAAGGAGTCCTAATAACATAGACATTCCTTAAAAATCTGCAAGAGAATTTACCCTTACAGACAAAGAGAAAGAACCAAACATAACAATTTTAACCCAGAATTTTCTTCCTAGGTTTAGTACATTTTCCAAGTAAGTTCAGGTCCTACAATTTTACTCATCCTGTCACTGGGGACAGTTGAAGATACTATTGCATGATAACACCAATCTCAAATTATTTTTACATTCACCTCAGTAGGTGTGTATTGAAATAAATCATACATTTCTGGTAAACAATCATGACCTAAAATAGATAAAACTAAACACACTTCTCTTAAACAAGTCAGCAGGACTAATGCTGAAAAGGAATGAAGATTGAAGGGCTTTCCTTGTCAAGGCAATGAATCTTGGAGCGCATGTAGGAAACAAGGTGTGATTCATAAGATGACTTTTTTGCAATGTCTCAGAACAAAGCTGTATTTTAGAATGGAAATAACAAGTCTCTCTGCAAAGAAGCATATACTTCACATCACAATTTTATATGCTGGTATGGTCTCTGTAGGTTTGTATTGAAATCCTTGGAGTGTCAATGTATCACTTTGGAACCAGTAATGGAACCATCATACTGTCTCTGTGGATTTGCTGTGAAACTATTTTGCTATTGCAGCTTCATATTGTAATAGCTTCATAATGGAATCCCAGACTGATACTGAAATCATCTTGCCATCATTAGCTCACATCATAAATGGCTCCATTAAAGGGTCTCCATTAAAGACATGCATTAAAATCTTATTGAATTTCTTACTATGTTATTGTCCCACCAAACTGACCTGGGATGTAGCTTGGAAAACTACTGGTAATGTTCACTAATTACTTTACCAAATGACCTTCAGTATTTTCAATAAAATGTATTTTGTTTGCTCTTCTTACTGTTTCTGTTATCACCATAATTTGTATTAGTTTCTAGTGTACTTTAAACACTTTGTCTTTTGTTAAAATAATAGTGGCTGTTTTTTAAAAAATATGTGTACTTTTTAAGTCATCTAAATGGAAGATGTTTCTTTTAAGAAGCATCAATAATAGTATTTAAGAAGTATAAAGGAGGTTTTAAAAGTACTGTCAGAAAAGCAAAGCTTTCTATAATTCCTTCTTCTCATCTGTGTGACTGAAAAATGTGACAGTTCAAATCCAGTTGTGCTGAAAGAGAAGAAAATAAACCAAAACAATTCAACAAAGACAATCTCCTGAATCCCCAAATACAGAGTTGTTTGTTTTTATACTATGGTAGTTGCAATCCTACTGTTATGTTTGAGACACCAAATCTCTCTGAACTTTGGAATACATGAAACACCCTCTGAAAAGAGTGTTGCAGCCTTGTTTTGTTTAACGGTATGACCAGATGAGTAATAAAGGAGAGCAAGAAAGAACCATCATTATAGATATAGCTAGCTAAGATACAGCTATGGAGAGACTGAATCTCAGTTATGCTACCTACACTACTGCCACTTAAATATAGATTTACTAAAGGTCGAAGTGTGATATTTACCCATGTGCTTTACATACAGTGTATGGATCGATATGCTATCAGTTTCAGGCCTAGGAACAAAGGGTGCAAGATCAGGATCACAGTTTTATTTGTAGTCCATGTTCAAGTACATTCAAAACTGTGCTGCTGTCAGGCAGGATGGGCTAGGTCAGGGTATTCCCCCAGCTGTGTCGCAGGGTTTCATGTGTTTGAGAGACCTGATACAGCTCCATTGCTACTGAAAAACAGGTGTTCTGGTTTTCAGCATCAGAGTCCTCACAGTAGTACCCCACTGCTGTATTTTTCAAGATGTGCATTCACAGTTAATGTTAATCAGAAATGAGGAATGTCCCAGAGGATCCAGCATTAGACCTGCTTGTGAGGATTAGTTGTGGCAAACTACTCAGGGGATAAATAATGCATTTAAATTACTTTAGGTCTGAGTGGTAGTAGGGAAATCTTAGTCCTGTATATTGCTGTCTGGAATAGAATAATCTTCTGACTACTAGAGGTAAAAGGAAGAAGACACTGGAAAAAAATCAGAGATCCTAGTAAGAAAGGCAATAAGCACTACATTATTCAAGTTTTGGTAATGCTTTGTTGTAGGTGGAAATTAATTAATGCTAAATTACAACAGAGCTCATAAGGGATTACATAGTACAACCCCATGAATACTGAGAAAATTCATCATGATTAGTGGTATTACTGCAAATACCAGAGAAAGGAATAGATATTTGTTGCTTGTTACGTAGCTGTCCTGATTTCATCTCTGAGTTATTTTTAATTTTTCTTAGTAGCTGCTGCAGTGCTATGTCTTGATAAATGCTGATAACACACTGATGTTTTAGTTGTTTCCAACTAGTGCTTACCCTGATCAAGGACTTTTCAGTCTCTCTTGCTCTGCCAGCAAGGAGGGGCACAAGAAGCTGAGAGGAAGCAGAGACATGACACCTGGCCCAAACTAGCCAAAGGGGTATTCCATAACACAGCATGTCATGCCTAGTATAGAAACTGGGGGCAGTTACCCAGAAGGGCAGATCGCTGCTCAGGTCAGGCTGGGTATCAGTTGGTGGTTGGTGAGCAATTGTATTGTGTATCACTTGTGTTTATTGCTTTTTTTTTCCTTTTGCCTTTTAGTTTTTTATTCCCTCCCCTTGTTATTTTCATTATTATTAGTATTAGTATATTATACCTTAGTTATTAAACTGTTTTTTTTTCTCAGAGTGGGAGGTTTACTTTCTTTCGATTCTCCTCCCCACCCCACCCAAAGCAGAGGGATTAGGGGGATGTGAGCAAATGGCTGTGAGGTTCTGAGCTACCGGCTGGGTTTAATGCATGACATTAGTTTTGCAATATTTCTTTCATGCCACTAGGGGTTTTACTCACAAAAACATACACAGGGATCTCACACGAAAATATGTGTGTGTATATAGAGACACAAACACATCTATATACATGTGTATTGATTTTATGTGCATAAATATATACATATGAAGTAGGGGTCTTATTTTTATTTATATTTAGTTTTCACATTTGTCTAAATGGCAAGCGTATCTCCAAAAGGAACACACACTTTTATACACACACTTCCTCATTTTATCAACCAGTCCAAAAGTGATTCTAGGAAAAGCAAGTGTTACTAACACTTTTAGTTCTGTGTTAGAAAAGGGCCTGCTGGTAGTGTGAAATGACTGATCTTGAATATGACAGGGTGAGAGACCTTCTGAAACTTTTTGTCACACAGCCAGACCTGAAGATCTGGGAGATGGAGAAGAAAAATCTTGCAGCTTGGAAAGAAATGCTTGGAATCTGCACCTTAACAACCTGGAGATTTGAAGGAAGAAAACAGAATTCATATTTGGATCTGTACAGCTTTAAGCTCTTTGCAAATCCCATCTGTCTAGAAACACGAGTTTTAGTTCTGCTTTTTAACAACATCTTGAGAGCTGTTCTTTAAAATGTCCCAAACAACTGACAACCTGTTCGCCTTAATAACTGAAAATACATATGTAATCTGGCATTTTCTTAGAGCTAGTTTCCGAAATTTATTTTTGATAGAGAGTATTTTGTAATTACTTTTTTTTTCTCTTTTAAGAGAGAAAATTCACAATTCTATTTCCTAGCTACCTCTCTCAAATTTTTACCTTCCTTGTCTTCCTAGCCTAAGCTTTGTGGAACCCTCTCAGCCAGTTCCTGCTTCCCACCTATTTTTTTTTTCATTGCTTCATGATAACAAAGCTGCTATGAAGCAAGTTGTCCTGGGTTCAGCTACAGCAGTCATTTTTTTTCCTTCTTAGTAGCTGGTGCAGTGCTGTGGTTTTGACTTTCAGTCTGGGAACAATGCTGATAACACCAATGGTTTTAGTTGTTGCTCAGTAATGTTTACTCTGACCAAGGACTTTCTCAGTCTCATGCTCTGCCAGGTAGGAAGGGAAGCTGGGAGGAAGCAGAGACAGGACACCTGACCCAAACTACCCAAAGGGGTATTCCATACCAGTATGTAAACTGGGCGGAGTTACCCGGAAGGCCCAGATCACTGCTCGGGTTGGGCTGGGTATCAGTCAGCAGGTGGTGAGCAATTGTATCCTCTCTCCTTGTTATTTCCCTTGTCATTATTATTGGTAGTAGTAGTGGTTTGTATTATACCTTAGTTGCAGGCGTGTTCTTGTCTCAGCCTGTGGGAGTTACATTCCTCTGATTCTCCTCCCCATCCCTCCAGGAGCGGGGGGCAGGAAGGAAAAGGGGGGGGGTGAGCCAGCGGCTGCGTGGTTCCAGGTTGCCGGCAGGGCTTGAACAATGACAGAAGATGAGTGATTTAAATAATGATTATTAAAATAATTTCAACAGTGAAAAATGTGTTGTAAGAATTTATCAGATTTGTAACGTGAAATTAATTATTTCACCTAAGCCTTATACTGAATTAAAACACAAATTATATAATTTTGGGATGCTTACTGGGCAGAATATTAATTCTGGTTTGGGTTTCTGTATTCATTTTTCATTTCTATTCTTTACAGAGCACCATGCTCAACAAGTAATTTTCTAGAAAGAGTCACAGTTGTGTGATACTTGGGCACAATGCAAGGAGTCAAAATGATGAGGGTACAAGCTGAGGTTCTCTTGAGGAACTAAGATCACCAGCTAATAAAGAGGTAAAGGCAATTGAAAAGCTCAGTTGTTGCTTTTGTAGGCTAATTAACATTTAGAAAAATTTTATTCCCAAAGGCAGATATAGAAATGATTAATTATCCTATTTTGATTAAGTCAATCATATATGGTATTTTCTCATTATATGCGTAATATTCAACCAGGCTTCACAGTTACCTCAACATGGTTAATACCAGTAACCTGTATTCAGTTAACACACCCAGATTACCATCCTCTAGTTTGGCTATTTTTTATTTTATTTATTTTTAAGAAACAGTTAATTTTTGTCTTTAGATTTTAAGTCATCTGAGCTTCCCTTGCAGTATACATGGGGTTTTCACTGAGCACTGACAAGATTACACTATGATTTTTTGTTTTGTTCCAATGAAATGAGACATGGCTCTGTAATTTTTGTAATGTCTGTGACCATTTGGACACTCTATTTTTTAGCTATCAGAGTTGAAAAATGTACTGTTAGTCAAGATCCTTGGCCTTTCCATTCTTCTTGTTTTACAGCCTCTGGCTGGTCACAACTACCATTATTTCATCAATCATGAGATTATCTTCAGTATTTTAACTGGTAGGACTAGCAGTGGATCTTCTCAACCCAAAGAAAGATTTTAATTCAGCTGAACATAGTGGCAGCTGGTACTACTGCCTCCAGCTACAATTGCTTTAGCCGTAAGAAAGCCTTTTTTGCATGTTAAATATTCAACATAAGTGCCAAGCTATATTCAGCTTTTAACAAGGTTTTGTGCTTTTCCTGTTTATAGTGGTGCAATATAACTCTATACAAAGCAATTTGAGCAAAGATGAGCTATGAACGTTATCTAGCCAAAATCATGAACTTCCATCATGTAAATGAGACCACCTAATTAAGAACCAATGGTCAAAATTTCCATAATGAAAAGCCAGATGAAATGTGTTCCAGGTTTCTGCAGGAATCTGGATAGTTTGTCTTGCATTAACGTTGATTACAGAAAAGCACGTTGCATGAAGATATTTCTTTATAACACTAGGGCTAGGAAGACTTTCTGTTTTTTTGGATTTTACTAAGTAAAATCTTTAAAATTCAGTTGACTTCTCTCCCTGAGATCTACAGCAATCTTGAAATTGGTGAAATGTCAACATCATAATACCATAGGAATGACTATATGGATTCATCAAAGCTGTTTACGCACTATGTAACATTTTAAAATTGTGTACTCTGGCAACTGGAACAGAGTATTTTTATGCCTTTTTAAATTATAGATTATTCCTCAGAGTGAATTATTCTGGATATTTTATACAACACAGGTTACCAAAACAAACTCTAAAAGAGGCAGCTTTAAATTAACATGTTAAAATTGAAAGATTCATGTCAGTGAGATAACATAATGACTTAGTGAACAGAAGGAATGACTATGACCATATCCAATATGAAATCTTTTCCAGATCTACCACCCTTCATTAATTGTAATGCACTGAATCATTTGAAACTGTGATGTAGACCATTAAGTGATTTTATGGAGCTCCTCCAGGCCAATGTAGCAGTGAGCATTTTATATTATCCCACACTTAAAAGCATGTGCCTGGAATCATACATATAAAAATAATTTCAAATACCTATTAGAGTTCTGTATTGCAGTGGCTCATTCCTATAAATACAAATTTCACACAACACCACCCACCTACTCATTCAACCGCTCCCCAAAATTATAGAATCACAGAATGGTTTGAGTTGGAAGGCACCTTTAAAGATCATATAGTTCCAACCTCTCTGCCACAGGCAGGGATATCTTTCACTAGATCAGGTTGCCCATCTAGCCATACCTCACTTCTGCTGATGGGGCACCTACAAGTTTTCTGGGCAACCTGTTCCAGTGTCCCACCACTGTCATCATAAAAATTTCTTCCTTATGCCCAATCTAAACCTACCTTCTTTCAGTTTAAAAACATTTTACCCTTCTCCTATCAGTACAGGCCTTGATAAAAAAACCCTGTCTTTCTTCTAAGCACCCATTACATATTGAAAGGCCTCAATAACTTCTTCTCAGAACCTTCTTTTCTCCAGGCTGAACAACTCCAACTCTCTGTCTTTCTTTATAGGAGAGGTGTTCCAGCCCTCTGATCATCTTTGTGGCCCTCCTCTGGACCTGCTCCAACATGTTCATTTTGGACTGTACATGTACAGCTGCACACAGTACTCCAGATGGGATCTCACAAGAGTTAGTAGAGTGGGAGAATCATTTCCCTTGACCTGCTGGCAACACTTCATCTTAAGCAGCCCAAGACACAGCTGAGTTTCTGGGTAAGAAGTTGTGCTTGCACTGAAATCTTTACATAGTTTCACTGGCACTAACAGTTTCTAGAGAGTTAAAAATAATTTGGCTGTCCCACATATTAGGCATGGAAAATTCAGACATCAGAACAGTTAAAAATGTACTCACAGTGCATTTTAAGAAGAACTATTTAACATTAGAACTATTTAAAATGTTTCCCTTCTAATCATGTGATTATATACAAAGGAAAGAAAACCTAATGGTAAATACAGAAAAGCTGTTCTATATGTCAGGAAAGTAGAAGAACGTTAACTCTGGGAAAAAATAAGACAAAACAAAACCCGCAAGTATATTTAGAAGGGCAGATATGCTTCTACTTACATGGACAAAAAAAATGCAAAAGTTTCTTTTTTTTTGGCCAATGTCTCTTTTGATTTAAAATGTACTTGTATATAATATTCCAATGACTGACCTTTAAAGTTTTTGTCCATATAGGCTGTACTTGGAATAGATGTTTTTAGCATACAAAAGCTTGGGGAAGAATTATATTTCTATGAATTTATGCTGAAACTGTAGATCTCTAACAATATACATTCTAATTTTACCACAGCGCTTGCCAAGGTTTTCTTTGTCATTGGCTGCATCACAAATATGGTGTTTACAAATAGTTCTGTAGAGGAAAAGTATTTCCATAGCAACAAATGAACAATACTAGAGATATTAATCGTTTCTACATTATCTGTGTACAGTTTGCTGTAAAGCAACATTTTGTAGTTTGATAATTGCTAGACTGGAGTGATTGTACATTATGAGACAATTAGCATAAACACTTAAGAAGATGAAGAATGACTGTTGAAAAGGAGAATAAACTAAATAAAAAGTGGTACTATATTGCAAATATTACCATAAGAACCAGCAGGAAGAATTCACTTTAATATTAGTCACTGCCTCTGGTATTATACATCTGCTATGGATTCATCCATGGAAGAAGATCTTTCCTAATGTTAGCAGTGTGGAGAGATGCATTTCCATCAGCCACACAGTTTCTCACTTAAAGTACCTCTTTCACTGGAAAAAAGTCAGTAGCCGTGCATCTTGGTGAACTATCACTGATATCAGTGCATTTGAAGGCGCACAGTCATCAATCATATAAGTGTAATACAGGACTTTAATATGTGAAATTCCACAGTGATTGTATTTATCTTATATTTTTGTAAGCAATGCATACCTCCAAAACTTGCAGTGTTGTTAATACAGGAAGGGACATGCTTCCAAAGCTATATTTTGGGTTTGTGTTTCTCAGGAAATATAGTCAGGAGCACTGCAACAAGTATGTTTGATATCATGAGCTTAACGTTTACTAAATATGGTGGATTTTACTGCAGCATGAAAATGGTAGAAAACTTAGTAAAATCTAAATGTTTGGGTTTTCGTTTGGTTTTCTTTTTTTTTTCCCTTAATATTTATATATGTCTGGAAACTAACTATGATGGACTACTGTAGAGATTAAGTACAAACTAATACAAGAACCACTGCAGTCACAAATACATAAAATTTCAGAGAGAAGATAATTTTAAATGATCATGCCACGACTGTTTTCATGTGGCGGATGTTATTAATGCAGGAACTTATTAGCTGTATTATCTGAAGGTGTGGAACAACGGATGGGAAGGGAAGGGAAGGGAAGGGAAGGGAAGGGAAGGGAAGGGAAGGTGAAGCAAGAAAGAAGCAACAAGAATGCAAGGAAACAAGGAAAATAGAGGAAAAAATGAAGAGGGAAAGAAGGAAAGAAGGAAGGAAGCAGCTCCATGAACATACAGTGTTTACAAATTTGGCAAACAACAGTGCCTAATATTAACAAAAGCTCCCTGGGTGCACAGTCTTAGAACAGATGCTGTAGATTTGTAACACAGCTCTCATCTCCTTCATAGTGGTGTAAAACCAGAGCTACCTTGCTGTAATCAAGAATATGCCATGATTCAAAAGGAAGAAGAATCTGGACCATGTATTGAAATTTTATTCTAATCAACATTGTTTATTAAAATAAGGTATCGGGATATAATACAGAAGAACAGAATATTGTTCAAATGCAGCTGCTAAGTAATGGAAGCCTCAGTGTCTGAATCACACTTGAAGATTTCATATGTATGTAGAAAACAAGCATGACATGTTCAACATTTAATTGTTCTGCAATAAATATCCTGCCTGGGTTTTAAGTTCATTAAAACCCAGCAGAGGATTGATTTAATTATGAGAATTTAATAATGAGTCCAGTTTAAGTCAGTAAGAACTTCAATGATTGTAATGAGCCCTGCCAATGACCAGAATAAATCTCATACAGCAAAGTTAGACCACAATTCTAGGAGCAAGTTAACCCTATTAAACCTTTCTGTGCAACAGATCACCCTTTTCTTTTATCATTATTATCTATTGCTTTCTAATGCAGCTTTTTAAAGACAAATGTACAAACCAGACTCTGTTCTTTTAAAATTAATTTACATATTTTTAGGTACTGTCTTTGGACTCTTTTTCTAGGTTTCCTCTGTTCTCCCTTCTCCTGCTCTCACTGTGATTGGATAAAAGGGCTGCAACTATCCATACCCCTAGTACATTCCTCCCATCCACATTTTGCTCCACATGATTAAAAATCCCCTGGGAGAAATGCATCACTAGAAGCACTAGAAGCTCTCTCCTATGGTACCAGAGCCTTGAAGAATATACAATTTCTAAAGTCCCTGAAACTTTTCCCCTGATTAAGCAGAAAATGGATAGATTAGGATTATTTTCCTGCTAGTATTCACTGTTTTGGTGACAAAATACAAACCAAATTCAGTTTCTATTCATTTTTGAATGATACAAAAATAATGCTATATGGCATGACAAGGGTTAACTCTGTCCAGTTTAAACACCTAAGCAAAAAAATCAAAATATAATTTTAAAAAATACTTGTTTATCTCTTTTCGTAACTGGGGAACTCCAGTATGTAACAGTGAAATTACTTGTCCATGACCATTTCGAGTTACTGAGTAACCAAAAAATGAAAACTTACCTCCCATATTGTAAACCTAAGAAGATATTTTTGTTTTTACAAAATACCTTAGAGTATGTTTACAAAGCACCTTAGAGCTGTTCCTTTCTTTTGGAACATCCCTGGCATAATCTCTGATTTTAAAGCATTACCTAGGATCTCCATATCAGAAAAGAAAACCCCAAAAAAGAGCATGCAACAAAGCATCTTCTGACTAGTATACAGAAAAGAAAAAGTACAGGTTAAACATTTGGCTTACAATATTTAAATTCTCTACCAGATGCTAGTACCATTTAAGAGAGTTGGTAATTGAGGCTTTGAAAAGGTAAGAAAAAGTCATTGGAATCATACAGTGTTATTTCATTAACTTTTGTTCAAAAGGAGCTATCATTCAATGTGTCATGAAGATGTAAGCTTTGTGATTAATCTATTGTTCCTTGCATCTAGTCTTGTACAGACATATTTATATGCAAAGATTTGTAAGATTGTTTTTTTGAACTTTGATATCTGCCTATCATGTGACATATTTTTAAGTAGCTCATGTGACCTGACGTCTGGTATTAACTGCACACAGCAAGCACCTTTATTAAACTTGATAAAAAGATGTTCCACAAGATGTAACTCAATTAGGGACACTCTGCATTGACTTATTGGCTACAGAATTTCTGGTGCTACTTAGCCTTGCATTACAAATTCAGATTAAAGGGTTATGGGGAACCTGCTTACCTGAATTTTCCAAGAATAATTCGATCATTGTTCTAGCTGGCTGAATGGATGAATGTATTTATGCTTGCTGTATTTTTAGTTAAATTCCCCTGTCTTTCACAGAACTGCTAAGCTTTGAATTTTCTTGAGCTGAAAATTCCTTCATGTATGTCTTCCTTCGTTTATGTCTTCCCTCATGTATGTCTTCATGTATGTTTTCAGTACAACGGCATGGTTTGGATATAATTTTAAGGGCTACTACAGCATCTATTAGAGATTTAGCAGTTGCATTCAACCTCTAAATAACCCTTTCAATTGCTTACCAGAAACATGTCATTTACTGTAAGAGTATATAAGGGTACATCAGAAGCATGCAATGTAATTTCATTAACTTTTGTTCAAATGGCAGAAAATTCAACTGTCAGTGTATACATGCACTGATTCAAGATGCAGTAATAGAGAACAATTCATTTATCTTTTTTTCAGAAGGTTCACATTTCATTTTTAATATGTATTTTAGAGGTTGTTTCTCCATTTCTTCACAGTGCAATGTTGCCAATACCAAAACAAAATCAAATTTTTTGCAGTATTATCCCTTTGATGTCAGTTTCTTCTTTCGCTTATAAGCCTTTCACCAATTCCCTGAGGTTTTAGCAATTCCCAAAGTTATATTACATAATGCTTCCCGCACCTGTCATTACAAGATATCATTGACTTTTAGCCTTACATTAAATCACTTTTTTCCTTTTTTTTTTTTTAATATGCTTGTCTTTAAGCACCCAAGCTTTATAGTAATATAGTTACGCAAAGATTTTATGAAGAACTTTGATAACATTTCACAACAAATGATGCACTAAGACATTGATTTGCTTTTCTCACTGTTGTACCCTAAATGAAGGAATAACTAGCTGCAACTGCGTTGGTTTTTTTTAACCATTGTTGCCGGCAGCTGGAGCTGTTCCTCTAGTGTTCAGAATCTAACCCCCTCTTAATGGAATTTGGGAATCCCCAGTGGCACCTCATCAAAGGCTTGTTCCATCTTTGTAAATTTTCTTTAAAGTTACTTATCTGCTCTACCACGATTTTAAACTAAGTCTTCTAGTATTTAATATCAAATCCCAATGTCGTTAGGAGAAACAGAGCTATACTTTTGGGGTTTAATGCACATTTATCAATGTTTAACTTTGCAAGAAAATTTAAAAAAATAAACAAATATTTCTTTATCGAGTCATAGAATCATAGAATGGTTTGGGTTGGAAAGGACCTTAAGATCATCTAGTTCCAACCCCCCAGTGATGAACATGCATCAAAGAGCTGTAGACACACCTGAAGCCTGTATTTCATATGCATTTTCCTGGCTTTCCAAAGAAATGTTTATTTTACTTTCTGGGTGATATGGTAACAGACTTATGCCATAGAATCTCCAAATCAGAGGAAGCATTTTGGAGGACTTTGGAAAAGTAAGCATAACACCACTGAGGATGGATGACAAGAGAGCTTAAACAACCTTGACTGATAACATTGTTTCTGTAGTTGAATCACCTAGCAATTTTTTACTATCTACTAGCAGAAATGAATCTTATTACAAACCTATAGGCATTTATTTCTACCTACAAATATTGCACTAAATCTTATATCATATTGTTCTCATATTGTTCATATCTTCTTGTTTGTTATACCATATTCTCCTGGCCAGTGCCAAGGCAAACAAAAGAAAAAACAGTATCTCCAGTCCATTTCTTTTGCCCCAGTGCAATCTTCTCTACCCAGAGTTCCCTGTTTCCATGATTGTCCATGGAAGAAATACTTATCTGTCCAACTGCAGCCTTCATGGATATGTTTTCAGCTTACGGTACATCAACATTGTGCAGTTCCTTATTTCTACACCATTACAAAGATTCACACTGTTATAAACATTTACAGTAGAATAAGTGCTGTTGTTGACTCAGTCTATCATCTGGCATATTACTTGTGCAACTTTACGAAAACACAAATAAGTTGTATAATCACTCATTGCTTTGTTAGTGTTGTTTTTACCCCTCCTGAATCTAAGTAATTTTATTATTACTCTTTAGAGAAATTGTGCTGGGTTTTGTTGCTGGTTTTGTTGTGCTGTTTTATAGTGACACTGAACTTAAAATGAAAACAGATTTCATTATTTATTCATAAGATTTGATTCACTCTGATTGTTACATTATTTTTGATATTGACAGCTGTTGGAGAATAGTGTGGAAAGCTAGACGGCATTTATTTGACCTTGAAATGCCATAAATAATAAACTGATGTTTTTTCATCTTAAGCTGGGGCTTTTTCATCCTCAAAAGAAGACATTAAAGTAAAAAGAGTTAAAAAAATCTTTGAGTTTCATACTGAACTTCATGTCTTGCTATGCCACCCATAATGTACAAAAATTAAATCCTACTAGGAGACTTTGGATAATCCCTGTCAAGATGCAAAAATAACAGAAAGAAACTTGATATCAAGACATAAATAGGGTTTTTGGGGGGGGTTTTGTTGTGGTTTTTTTTTATGGTACATGGCCAGGGAGCTTGAATAATAAATGCAGAGAATTAATGAATAAATACTAAAAATAAAGATTTTAAAAGTCAGGAAAAAATACAGTGTTTATATTAAACTTTGTTATTTAAGCAGAAGGTAGGGTTGGTTTCTGTCAGAATCCTTTACAAATAAAATGTGACTTTAAATCACATTTTTATGATTTAAAAGGGTAGGGAAATAATACATGTAAGCTACAGAATATAATTCTTGGACTCTAGTCAAGGAATAAGTTGTTCAGCAATACAACCACACAGCAATGTAGTTAAACAGAAGACCTGCATCAATGACTGATGAGTTTAAGGATGAATGAAATGACAGGAAATTTTAAATTGTGTCTTGAAGCCACTGCCTAGATTTGATCTATCCAGTTTATATCTGTCACAGGCAAAAATTGCTCACATAATTTAAACCAACTAGTTTTTTGAATTATTAATATCATGTACTTAACAAGCAATCAGTATGTTGTACATTCAGGATCAATGTAATGCAGTGGAGAAACCACAATAGTAGGCAGTTACAAACCACTAATAAACATTTCTGAATGTCTAATTGCCCTTCTTTAGCTAACCCCAGGTGGCACTGGTCACACACACTCACCCATGCACATGCACACATCCACACCCACCCATACCCTCTGATGGCCAGTCTGTGCCACAAGCACTCTCCTTGTGGGGCAGTGTGGGTTCCCCAGCCCACTGACCTGCAAGATACCATCCCCAGGACCCCAGCATCGCATTTTGCACTGCCCGTCTGCCAGTCACCCTGGTGCCACAGGGCAACGGACAGCAGTGCCACACCATATCTGGGCTGCTATCTCCAGCTACTATGCTTGGTCATATTTAACATGGTCAAGGTTTTGTCCATTTGATCCACGTACACTGTTCATGCTTGCATTCATAGCTTAACTGTGTGATTTTTTCCAGGGTTAGGCTATAAAAACACCCCTGCAATGTCATTTGTATTTTTGGGAGTTTATATTCCGAAAATGGTATCATTTTGTGGACAATACAAACTAAAGTGCCCATAATAAGAGCCACCATCAGTGACCGTTAATACTATGAAATTACATCTGTAATAAATCATGAAACAGAGGTCTTTCATGTTTTGTTTTACGAGTTAAATGTTCTAGTAAACTCTTAGGAAATGTCGTAACTCCCAAATTCTCCATTTGGATGATACTTTCAGGCACACCTGATGCACAAATAACTCCCAGAGGAAAAAATCCCAATACTGATATCATTCTACGTGGAGGCATGTTTCTGCTAGATCTGTGTGGGAGTCTCGTTAGCAGAAAGCACATATCAAAATATTTCATGCTGTGGTTTGACCCTGTCTTGTCACAGTATGACTCTGGCTTCAAATGAAGTTGCATAATTCTTGGCCAGTTTCTGAAGTGAATGGTGGATTTAACATGCATGATAGCCTTCATCTTGCTGAAAGGTAAGTTTACAAATGCGATCACCTCCATGCAGACTCTACCTACAGCTGCTCAAAAATGTTTCAGGAGAACAGCTGTCCTGGGTTCAGCTACAGCAGT
>NW_009943623.1:0-7541 GCF_000696875.1 Nestor notabilis
AACAACTAAGGAGGCAGTAAATAAGACCAAGAATGCCAGCCTTCAAGATAATAGAGTCTGGAACGGAACAGAAGCAAGGACATACCAACTGCTAAGTTAGCACTAGGACCTTGTAAGCATGCACAGGCACTGAGATCACCCGGTGAACATAGTGAGGAAGACCATAGGCGAACACCAGATACCTCCACTCAGCAAGAAAATGCATGCGTAATTAGAATGCAGCTATTATAATTAGTTCCTGGAGATCTAACGAATATGTAAATCATTCACTGGAAAAGCTGTAAATAAGCCTGAGTATGCTAAATATATACACCTGCTACCAGCAAGTAACGGGGGCACTCACCTCTTCAAACCGATTCGAGTGTGCGCCCAGCGCTGCAGTAAGGAATGCTGCTTTCTGAAACTCCACACTGAGTCTTAGAGAGTTTCTCTGACTGGCTTTAACAGTAAGAGTGGAGCCATACCTCAAGCCTGCATTGGGTTCTCCAGCCCTCCTCCATGGCTTCACAGCCCTGGCTTGCTGTGGGTCCCATCTGGCCCCATCCCCAGGCACCCTCTGATCCTCCTGGGCAGCCTTTTGTCCTTGGAACCAGGGAAGTCTCTGGGATGCGTCCGGCACAGGCCCCATCCATGCTGTACTCCTGAGGCTGGGGCAGGGCCTGTCCCCAAATAGCATCTGGTGGTCCCTGGTGTCCCTGGTCACAGGGAGCCCCCAGCACACCGGTGCCGGCACAGGGAGGGGGTGCCCGAGCAGCTGCACACCCCGGCTCGTTGGTCTAGGGGTATGATTCTCGCTTAGGGTGCGAGAGGTCCCGGGTTCAACTCCCGGACGAGCCCTGCTTTTGGGCACCCACTGCCTGGCACAGCCCATGAGGAATGGGGCACAGAAGAGATGACGTCCTGGTGGGCAGCTCTACTTGGGGGCTGAGGCAGATAATTGTGCAAGGAAGCAACTAGGAGGATGTCAGGAAGCAAGGAGGAGGAAAAATGGGTGGGGAGGAGTATCAGCTTTTCTTAGGGTCCTCTCCAACCCGAACCATTCTATGATTCTATGTCCCATGCAGCAAGAAAGGGCATGTTTCTTACTGGATTTTTTGGGGGAAGAAAAAGTTGGAGATGCTAGCTGTTGAACGCAAGGACTCTTTACAAGCAAGTTGTCTTCTGCTGAGCTACTTCCCTCCTGCCCAGGGCGGTGCTCAGGCAGGCCATAATGTCCCTGGTACCACAGTGATAGCATCCAAGCTTACTACAACCAGTGTCAGCTGAAAAAGAAACCCTCTGCCCACACCATGGGGTGCTGTTTGCCAGGACTGAACATCCTCCACAGGGAGAGCAGAGAGACAAATGGATGCAGTCCCCAAAGGAGAGGTTGTACCAAAAAGACAGCTTGTCTGGGAGTAGAACCTCTTGCACCCTGAATGAGAACCACACCCCTAGACTGAGCCCTTTCTGCGCCCCTGCCCCTCTGTCCCCACATTTTAGGGGTACAGCTGAGGCTGTGGTGTTCCCCTCACACACCCAGGTGAGCCCAGGACTTTTCCAGTGTTTCTGGGGGGCTCTGCCAGCCCAGCATGACAGGGAAGGTGCTGTGGGAGGCAAAAGGAGGTGGAGATGCTGGGGGTTGAACCCAGGGCCTCTTACATGCAAAGCAAGCGCTCTCCTGCTGAGCTACATCCCCTCTGCAGCAACACCCCCTCACTGCTGGCTCTTGGGGGTCCACCCTGCCCACAGGGACATACCAGCTATCATGCGGGACTAAAGCCACTGTGCTTTCACACTGCAACACTCATCTGTACCCTTGCCATGTCACAGCCACTGGCACCAAAGGGAAGGTGTGTGCCCAAAAGCAGGGCTCGTCCGGGAGTTGAACCCGGGACCTCTCGCACCCGAAGCGAGAATCATACCCCTAGACCAACGAGCCACGGTGGGCTCACATGACCAGCCCTTGGCCCCTGTGCTCCACACTGGGAACAAGGTGTTGGCCCCTGGTGCCTCCATCTCTCATCACCACCCCTTGGAGACCCATTCCAAGTGGGTGGGGATCACTGTCCACACAGAGACTTTCGGACAGCCTGCACACAGCAAATGCAGCAGTGCTAATCCTACAGCATTGCAGGCTGCGCCGGAGCCAGGGTTCCCTCCCTGGAGCACATCCAAACCTCGTGAGCTGACCCAGGGGAGCCGGGAGGATGAATTTGCCATTGGCAGTGCAGGGAAGCCTTGCTTCTCAACCCTGCTCTGCAAAGCACAGAGGTGTGGGGAGGAGGAGGCACCCCTGGAATTTCCAGTCATGGAAATTCTTCAGTCCTTCATATCCAGTGCTAGCAACACACACCTTACACTGCTGACTCTTCTCTTCGGGAGATGTACAGATACCTAATTCTCAGCAAATGTGAAATAGCAGCTCAAGAATATTGAATTGAACATCTCCTGAGTTTGAAACTCTCAGGACCTGACCAAGCAGTGTGTGCTTGTGACCCAAAAACCAACATGTGCAGGGTGAGCAGCAGCTCACAGAAAGAATTCTCCCCCACTGCTGCACTCTGGGGAAACTCAGGTCATCTATGATGACCTTTTAAATCATAGGGATTTGGTCTCTGCTTTCATAGCACTCATCCCTGTCCATCCCCGAGTGCTGCCCACCCTGGTGGGAGCAGCTCAGAGAAGAAGGTGGTGTAGGACAGCCGGGAACAATGTCTGGCAATGATTTGGGCTTTGGGAGAGGCACAGTGACTCACACGTGTGGCTGGCCTGCTATTTTCCTGGTTTATGGGATTTCCAGCCCTGGGGAAGAACTGGAGCCCTTGATGGAGCCATTGCCTGTCTGGCTCCCCAGGCTGGTGCCGGGCCCTTGTGTAGCAGGGAGGGTGCCCTGAAAACAGGGGTGAATCTGTGGGTGCTTGGGGTAATATGTCCTCTTATCCCAACCACCAACCACTTTCTCTCCCCTTCCTAAAACCTAAGACCAAGTGTCCTCTCTGCTTTGGTGGGAAATGGTTTTGGAAACTCTGGTGGGCAAGAAAGGAGGTTTTGGTCAGGAAACAAGCCCCACCTCAGTCTGCCCTTGCCTTCAGGCTCCCAGCTCCAGGGGCTCTGTCTCTCCACCTGGCTGGCTCCAGGATGCTTGCCCCCAAGTGCTCTGGCCAGAGGTCCTTGCCCCAGTGAGGAGGATGAGGGGTGATGCCTGTTGAAGGCCAGCTTGAGCTCCTGGCATTGCCCTCAGCTTGGCACTTGGGCACTGGGGTGGGAGATGCTTTTTGCAACCCAGCAAAGGCACAGGCAGTGGTTCTGCCTTTTCATGCTGTCCCGGTGCTGTGAGTCACTGGGATTTCTGCCTTCTCATCTGGATGTGCAGAGAAGCCACAGATTGTTGTGCTGGGATCTTGTTGACCCAGCAATTATCCAGCCACCACCAATCCCTCCATTGCCATCACCAGCCCCATGCTGCCTGGGGCTTCCACTCCTGATGGTGTAACTCGCTTGCCATTCACACCAGTCTTCCCTTTCTGATGACAGCTCCACACTCTGCTGGTTCCAACTCAAACCACGACTTCACCCCTCCGCCCGCCTCATCTATACCCACCACCACAAGATATACTCACCGACTGATTCTGTTGGCTTCCCCAAGTACATAAATGCAGAGAAACCTCAGTGAGCTCCTTTGCCACTGGAGTTGGTGCAAGCTGGGACGTTCCCTTGGTTACATGGACCCCAAACAGAACATTGACACCCCCAACGCCGTGACCTCACAATGAGGAACTACCCTACCACCTTCCCAGGCCAGTGTGTTCCAACTGCTCTCTGCTGAGCTGGTGTACCTCGCTGTAATAGATTGATGCACTGTAATGTCTGCTGGTGCAGTTGACTTCACCGAAGCAAAGGAAGACAGAAAATACAGGGGAAGAGAACTGCTGCTGGAGGAGGGTGCTGAGTGGCAGCAGGGAGAAGCTTTCCTTCAAGGACATGAGGAGGTGAAGGAAGATGGGAGGTGAGCAGAACATGAGACCCAACAGATTCATGCGTGGCGCCTGGGCTCTGCTCCAGGCTTTTCTGATAGATGCTTTTGCTGCTGGTGCTCCTTTCGAAAGCCATAAATAAGCAATGCTGGGACAAGGACCCAGCTATTTCCCTCCATGTGCACCCTTCCACCCGCTCAGCTTTGTTTTTCATCTCATGAAAGCTGTAGTTCCCTGTTGGTGTCTAGTTCCCTGTTTCTCAGCAGGGCCTTTGGCAGGAACCTGTAGTTTAGGGCCTGATCAGCAAGTCTGTGGGGTCCTGCCCTGGGCAAGCACTGGCTTGGAGGGACATGTGGTAGAGTGAATTCAGGACGGCTCCCAGCCGGGAGTCACAGCACCCATGGAGACAGGGTGCCAGATCCCTTAGGATAGGGAGCACTGGAAGGCACTGAGGTCCTCACTTGACTGTCTGCAGCAAGGCACATCACAATTTTCAAGTCAAATCAAGGGCCAGCATAGGTTTTAGTCTCCTTTGAGACACTGGACAAAAAATGTCATAGAATAATAGAACCATGGAATGGTTTGTGTTGGAAGGGACCTTAAAGCTCATCCAGTCCCAACCCCCTGCCACAGGCAGGGGCACCCTCCCCTAGAGCAGGTTGCTCCGAGCCCCTGTGTCCAACCTGGCCTTGAACACTGCCAGGGATGGGGCAGCCACAGCTTCTCTGGGTAACCCTTAGTGCCTCACCAAGAACACCAGTAGCACCTCACCAGTGAAGCCATTCAGTGAAAAGCCACATAAAAATGTCATTATTCTTTCCCCCTGCTCCATCCTGGACTGTCCTATGATGGAAGACAGTTACACAAGCCCCAGATAACTACATCTTTCTAACACAGATTTTGCTGCAAATCCAACCCTTTTCCTCACTGTAGGGTTCAGGAGAATTTTGCGTTCTTTAGGCACTTCCTGGAGCTTGGATAAGAAATATCTGGTAAAATATCCTTGGGAGAGATATGTGGAACCACAGCTCTTCTCTCCTGGCGCTTGGGTTGCTGAGCAATGCCACATAAATTTTCTCCAAATTAGGAGCACCTCTGTGAAGATCTCCTGAACAATAAAACCAGTTGAGCTTGGTCAAAGGCTTTTGAAGACCAATGTGCTTTCAAGCTCAGCCTCATTATAAACACTCATAAGTTTATGCAAATTGTCACACTACCAAAATGCTGAAGGCACTAAAGAAGGTTTAAACAGTACCCATGGAGGACTCTTAATTCTCCTTCCATTAGCTGAATAGGTTCTACTTGATACATGGCATCTTAAAAAGAGGCTTTACTCAATGCCTGACATCTTCCAGAGACACCTGTATCCCCTCCTTTTAAAGCAATCATTTGCAGCTCTCCAATGTGTTCAACTAAAGCCTTGGGTCCCAGTCTCTGGGAAATGCTCACTGTGCTGGGGCTGGGGCTAAGGATGGGGTTATCCTTTTCTTCTAACTGGCCAGCATGGGCCTTGCAGGTCTCTCCACACGGCAACAGAGCAAAGCACTGTGTGCTGGTCCAGTTGTTGCTGTTGCCTCTGTACCTGTAGCACACAGGCAAATTAGTTTCTGCTTCATGTCCTCATTATTATGTTTATATATCTTCCCTGATGGCATTACCACTGGTCTGAGTGTCCATCGTGCTTGGTGTCTCTGAGAAACGTCAGGAGGCCTCAAGCTGCCCCAGGGCGGGTTTAGATGGAGCTGAGGAACAATTCCTTCCCCAGAGGGTGCTCAGGCATTGGAACAGGCTGCCCAGGGCAGTGCTGGAGTCACTGTCCCTGCGTGTTCACACCCCGGGTAGCCGAGGCCTCAGTGCCAGGGGTTAGTGGTGGCCTTGGCAGTGTTGGGAATGGTTGGACTGGATGAGCTTAAAGGTCTTTTCCAACCTGGTTGATTCTGTGATTCTATGACACCTCTGATCAACCAGAGCTCAGTCACAGCAAATTGGGCTTCCAAATGTCTGTGTATATTTGGAAACTTGTGTGTACATAGGGGAAACCTGGATAACCCTGAACCACATTCCACAACACAGGCATCCCTCTTTCCCTGATGGGACTGGAAAAAAAGCTGCTGTGAATACCGGCTTCAGCACAAGGTGCACTCCCTGAGCCATCATACTGAGCTAGGACAGGAACATGGGGATATTCAGCTCATATATAGGGCTCACTCCAGGCAAATGTTGGAGTCACACCTATACATATGCATGTCAAGTCATGCAAACAGCAGCACAGAACAAAATGTTTCTGCTGCTTCATTAAGAGATACAGACAGATGGAGATACACCGCATGCCTCACTGCCACCTGAGTTGAGTCAGCACATACTTATTTGTATAAGGCCTCTTTTGCCTTGTAAAGAATGAAAAGCCTAAAGCTTGAGGTCTGGTTTTGCCCCAGTATATCTTAGGAATGTTTTTCTCTTCCTCGTCACCATAAAACACTAGGTGAGCTGGGCACAGGATAACCATCTAAGTGAGCATCTCCAAAGAAGCCCACCTCTACCTTTTTTCCCTGACCCCACATCCATCCTCCTTAGCATACCCCACAAAATTGCTGCAAAATGAAGGGTAAAATGTTAAACCTCCATGTTCCTACCTCCTTGAGAGAACAGGCAATAAATGTGCTCCTGCAGGAAGTCCTCGCTAAGCAGATGCTTGTTACTGGGCAGCAGGAAATGTTTCCAGGCTCAGAAAGTTATCTTCAAGCTGGTCACAGCAAACCACATATTTATGTCGACACAGTGAGGAGCTGAGCAGCAGAAACCCCCATTTTGGGCCAAACCCAAAGGAATTCCCACCCCCAGCAACAAGTTGCCTCCAGTCTAGAGGCACAAGGAACACCAGAAGACTCTGTGATGTAGCATGACTTTAATGAGATAGGAGGAAAAACCAGTTCAGAGTATGAAAAGTGCATTTCCAGCGCTTGGTAAAGAAATGGATAAACCCCACTCCGAGACAAGCTGATCCCTACAAGGTTGTTCCTCTGCCCCACTGCCCCATGGCTATCATCATCCGTCTACAGCCTGCTATAAGCATTTTCGCCCAGCCAGCAGCAAATGCTGTGTAGCCCCGCAGGGTGTGACACCTACATGGAAATATAAAGCAAGGCGTAGTGAGAGAAAGGTATACATAGGCATGGTGACAAGCTCACATGGATCCCTTCCTCCTGGTGGGGGTTTGCAGCTCCCCCCCTCCCATCTGGGAAACCCACGGGCATTTCCTTAGTCCTCTTCCTCAGTCTTGGTTCTGTGCTTCGTTTGTCCTTCCTGATGCAGAGGTTCTGCTGGCATCAGCAGGAGGTGACCATCAGGGACACCCCTATATCCCACTGCTGCCCAGGCATAGCAGTCCTGCCTTCCCCAGCCCGCGGGGACCACCGGAGGCCACGGGGACACCGCAGCACCTCAGGTAGCTCCCAATGGCCGCCGATGCCGTGGATCCCACCGTTGTGTTCTGCGGGTAAGAGCTGAGGATGGGCCCGGGCAGGGTGACCACGACGGTGGGGGGCTGGATGACAGTGGTGGAGTCCCCACCGCGGCGGGATCATG
>NW_009943623.1:7572-11478 GCF_000696875.1 Nestor notabilis
GCTGGTGGCCAGCGGCCGGGGACCGCAGGAGGAAGGCAGGCACAGGTCGTAGCAGGACATTGCTCGGCAAGGACGTCTACCTGAAAGCCAAAGCCAGGGTGTTAATGCAAGGCAGAGGCTGGTCCACCCCTGCTGAGCCCTCATTCAGTGTTTCCCACAGTAATACGTGTGGGAGAGCTAGTTAAGGGGTGAGTTTGGATGGTTTAGAAACCCCGAAGGAAGACTTTCCAAATGGGCTTCCCCCTTTCCTCATCCCATAAACTGCTTGGGAGAACGCAAGGAGTTTGGTTTGAGTTGCACAGCTGGGGAAGCACCAGCTGCTGAGAGCACCAAGAGCAGAGGCAGTCCTGCATAATGCCTGCCTTCAAGTCAGCTGAAAAGCCCTCAGCAAGCAAAATGCTCCCTGAGACACTAAACCTAGTTAAATCAATACAACATAAGCAAGCTGAATTTGACATAGGCTGAGTTATCCCATCCCAAAACATAAAGGACCTCTGATGCCTTTCCATAAAAAGTGACACATCGATCCCTGCAACCTGTGCATATTCTTTTTTGGCTGAAAAGCTTCAGTAAGGCAAACCACGCAGGATGGACCTGGCTACGTGGTTACAAGACCCTGCATCCTGTAACCCCTTACAATCCTCAATTTGGAGCAGAAATTAAACCCTTCCCCAGCATCCTCTTCCTCCACAGGTGGGAGGGAGGCAGGTAACCAACCTGGGACTTTGGCGGAGGACCGGGCACAAGGCATCCGTGAAAGAAACAGCTCAGTTGGGAAGGAGACGGAGCCCGTGTCGGTCTCGACTTACCCAGGTGGAGGCAGCAGCGGCGACTGGGAGCGGGTGGTGGGGCACAAAGCACCGTGTGGGGTTTTATAGGGTGCCCCGGCCCCGGGGGTGCGGGTGCGTACCTTCCGCCTGAAACTCCCCAACAACCGGCACTTTTCTGCTTGGGAAGCTCCCCCGGCTGGTTAAACAGTTCCCTCTTTCATCTGCCATGTTTTGCTTCCACTTCATACTGAGTAAGATTGAAATGATTCGGGCTACAGGCATTAATTACCTTGCTTCCTAAGGCCAGAGTACATCTTATGCCACCAGGCAGGAGGAGAGTGTTGCAGCAGAATTTAGGGCAGACCCAGTGCATAGCTCCCCACCTTCCTCTGAACACAAGCAGTTCATCGCCCTGGTGCACCCAAGGTGAGCTTGGGGATGTAGGTTGAGTAGAAGGAACATGCATTTGTGGATAAACCTGCCACAGACACAGAGTCTTGAGGTAGCCTGGATGGAGCCAATTGTTACACTTTTGGGTCCACCAAGAAGATTTTGCCTGTTTTTATTACTATTCCTCACACTTGTGCTATGAATTCTGTTTGGAAGGGGTATTAGATTTTAAACCACAGGCACTGAAGTCCGCCCCTGAAGGTGTTTAACACCAAATCTGACTGGTTTTGTGTACTGAGCTGACTTCTGAGGCCAAGAGCCTTTTCAACCTGCTCTTTGGGCATGCTAACAGTGGTGAGCCTGAAGTTCGCAGCTCTGCTTCCTTGGGATGCAGTGGTTTTTTTTAATTAGAGGCTGTGGCATGACACTGGGTCACTCTGCTGAGTGCCTGATAGATGCTAAGCAGCCGGGGAGTCGTGCAAATCCCGACCTGCACTTAAGTGTGAATCACCAGCAAGTTGGGGAGAGGGAGTCACTGACGTGGTCCCAAGCAGGGGAATGAGCCATCAGGCTCTAGGGGCAAGGAAAGTTTGAAGAAGGCTTCTCATTTCATGCCAGCAGAGCCTAAATGAAGGCACAAACATCTTCTGCCCTGGAAAAAACCATGTCAGCAGCAGGGCACATGTACTATGCATGTGTGGAGCCGGGGGATGTCATTGTCGCTGTTAAAGATGTGCCTTGTAGGGGTTTGGGGGTCATTTTAGTTTCTTGGATGACTTGACCTTGCAAAGCCATGGTTGATAGTGCTGAGTTGTCCCTAGTGGCTCCTCCCTGCCAAGGCAAAAAAGCCTTTCAGAGGTATTTTTGACATCATTCTGGAAGGGGAAAGAGGAAATCAGCTTTTCCAGTGTGCGGTGGAGGCTACGTGCTTCAGAGGGAAGCAACCTTGCAGTCTGCCTGGGGTAAGGCAGGAGGCTGTGAGTTCATCACAACCTCCTAAATGGTGATTTGGTGAGCAGGAAAAGGTGAGGCTTTATTTTAAGCTTTACCCTGCTGTTTTTGCCATCACTTTTGAATGCTGAAATGATGCCTCAGATTTGTGTAATGAATTAGATTAAAACAAAATAGAACCATAAGGGAAAGAAACACAAGTACTGGGGAGAAAGACAAAGACTGGTTTTTCCAACTCCTATTTATTTCAGGGAATGAGCATTTTCTGCTTGAGATGTGGCTCTCTCTGGAGGAACTACAACACCAAGAAAATGTCACCAAACCAAACACATCAGACCCATTTTCTTAACTTCAAGGATGAGTGACCATCTCTGCCCTGGTTCTTCTTACAGAAAAAGGCACAAGGAGAAACATGGCCCAGGACCAACGCTTGCTGTGTTTCCCTTCCCATCACCAGCCCCAGCAGCACTTTGCAACTCCAATTTTACCACTCTGCATTTTGATTCCCAACAACCCAAGGGCTAAATGTCTCAGACTGGCTGGAGGGTGGAAGCTTACCCCTGGCCCCGAACTCCTCCTGAAAGCCAAAGGCACATTTTGGAACAGCAGCAGATCCACTGCATCCCATCTCCAAGGAACTACTGCATCCAGTGCACTTGCCTTAGGGCTGCAGCCGACCTCCTGGGGACCATTCCCAAATGGTTGAGGGGCAAATGGGACACACCGGTGCCAGGAGCATCCTGATGCAGACAGACTCATGCTGCATCCATGGAGTATCCTTGGCTGCCTGTGTCCTTGCCAAGGCCCTTCGGGATGTTGTGTGAACCTGGGCAGTGGAGCCCAGCTGGTGCTGTGGGCAGCCCCGGGGCTGCAGGTGATCTAGTTCCATGCCTCTCACATGTCCCCTATAATAGCCAGGTCCTGGGTGAGCTGATGCTCACCAACGTCACCAAGGCTGGCACCTTCCCCCCAGGAGGCCCCATCACTGCACACCAGAGCAAGGGCACACATGTACTGGGGCAGACACAACCCAAGGGTGTCCCAAGGGAGTCGGCTTGTCTCCTTTCCCTGCAAACCCCCAGGTTCCATCCTGCAACACCAGCACCACCACCTTAGGAGGAGCCTGCACCGACCGCTTCCCATCTCACCATCTCCAGCTACATGTTGGTGTTTCCCCAAGGCTGTAACCCCACCGTGCACCAAACCCCATGCCTTTTCCACAGGAAACCTCCTTGCAACCCCGTTTCTGGCTCCGGAGAAGCTGACAAATGGGAGCAGCTCCCAGCTGGTCCCCAGAGGCACCTCTGCAAGGCACGGGAAGGAAACATGTCCCCAGGGAAGGTCAAAAAGCCAGTGCACAGTGTGCAGTGTGGGCAGCTGAGCCTGAGCATCTTCGCCTTTGCCTCCAAGCCATGGCATTGCTTGGCTACATCCTCATCTGTGGAAAGGGTTGGGAGCAGGGAAGGCACCGGCAATGCTGGCACAACAGGTTTGCCCAGCTGCATGGAAGCACAGGCAGCTCTGCGAAAAGCAAGGCTGTCCTCTCCGCAAGACCACTGCATTTCAGCAGTCAGAGCCTCGCAGCCTGCAGGGTTTTTACCTCTTTCCTCTGCATCCTGCAGTAGCTCATCCCTTCCTCTCTCCAGGAACCTCCACTGTGAGCACTGCTGCAGACCCAGGAGGGAGCTCCCACTCGTAGCAGCCACACTGTGTGCTAATGCTGCGAGGGCTGGAGCAGCTCTGCTCTGGACCCAGGCTGGGGCAGCCTGGAGAAGAAAAGGCTCCTGAAGGGGCC
>NW_009943623.1:11714-13732 GCF_000696875.1 Nestor notabilis
AGCACCCTGCTATAGTGCAAGGTGTCCCTGCCTGTGGCAGGGGGTTGGGACTGGATGAGCTTTGAGGTCCCTTCCAACACAAACCATTCTGTGATTCTGTTTCTCATCTTTGCTCTTCAGACTGGACTGGGCTCTCAAACACCCAAGTCATCCTGCCCAGGGGACAGTGGGAGGTGGTTCCATGTGGATGCTGCAGTGGGTTGGAACTAGATGAGCTTTAAGGTCCCTTCCAAACCAAACCATGCCATGGTTCTATGATCTCCCTCCTGCCTCTCTCTGTTTTGCTCTGCCATGTTAAAAACACATCTGCCTCTGCATTGCTGCTCTCACTTGACGAACCTGCTCTGGTTTGCTCAGGGACCTGCACTGTCCTTCAGTGCAACGTGCAGGGCCCCACGCTCCCATGCCTGTCCCCTCTGCTCCCCAAGCCCACTGGCCAGCTCGTTACACCTCCTCCAAGAAGCAAAGATCCAAACGCAGGCAGGGAATGTCAGCAGCAGGCTTGGGGGTCCCCAAGCACCACTGAGGGTGGGATTCAAACCCACACATGCAGAACACAGTGGATTAGCAGTACATCTCCTTCACCATTCAGCCACCTCATCCCCTCCTTCAGACCTTTCTTTTGGGGATATTTCCCCCTTTTCTGACCAAAAGCCACAAACCTGTGTCTGGCTCTTCAGAGTGCCTTCTGGAGAGCCTGGCTGGGCACGCAGAGCCCTGGCAGCACATTCGACTGGCCCTCCCCATGTTCCCTTCTGTCCCTGCGTTCAGAGGGTGGCAAAGGATGAGGTGGCAGTTATTTTTGCCATAAAAGAGTGTGCCCCAGGCTCTGTTACTTGTTACAGGTCTCCATCAGCCCCACACCACCACCCCAACCTGTGTCCAGAGGGTTTTCTTGCATAATTCAGTTATGCAAATGAATGGGGAACATGTTGGAGGTCCAGCTAGCATAGGAGGTACCTGTTTATTTCCCAGATCCCCTGGGTTTGGAGATGGTTTGGGTTAACTGTGAGCTCCTTCCCCACAGGTGGGGGTTGCCTGGCACAGAGGAATAGGGGACACCGCTGCAAAGACCCACAGCAATGCCCCCAGCTTGGGGCAGGGAGGAAAAGCAGCCCCTCGGCCAGGCACCACTGGGAGTCAAACCCAGGATCTCCTGTTTACTAGGCAGGCGCTTTAGCCAGCTGAGCCATGGCACCCACCTGCTATATGCCATGGGGTGCCCCAGTGCCATGGGGTGCACATCACACCCCAACCCACACCGCTGCCCCAGGCCCTGGATCCCAAACCCTTCTCTATCTCTGCTGGGAGTACCCCCAGTGCTGACTCAGGCACAGGGAGCCCAACACATCCCCTAGCAGCCCCAGCTGGGTTTTGGGGTCCCAGCCTCTGCAGGGACCTGCTGTCGCCCTCCCTTTCCCCATGAGTGCCCAAAGCCATCCCAGACAATCTCAGTGTGGCCTCTGAGGGCTCAGGCAACCCCAAAGGCTGAATTTTTTTGAGATATGCATGAGACACAGCAAGGAGAGAGCGACCTAGAGTAGATCCTCAGTGCAGCGGATGCTGGAGCACCCATGCTCACCCAGCTCCATCTATCTGGCCTGACCCCAGCACTGGATAGAGGACATGGGAAGGGGACAGAGACCTCCTCAGCCATTGCTACCTAGCGGGAAGGCTGAAAAGCCAAGGATGAAACATGGCCTGCAGCACCCTTCACCTATGCCAGTGGACAAATGGGACCCTCCACTGGGGAGGACCCCAACCCCAGCACCTGCAGCTCCGTGCTCTCCTTTACAGGTGCATGGCAGGACAGGGGCAGGGTCCATGTGCTCCACTGAGCCAAAGCTGTGCATGTTGGTTCTCTGGTTCAGGGGTGTGAGTGCCTTGTAGAGGGGGAGAGTTCCAGGGTTCAATAAGCCCTGCTTTTGGGCACAGACAGCAAAAGGAGGTGGAGATGCTGGGGGTTGAACCCAGGGCCTCTTACATGCAAAGCAAGTGCTCTCCCGCTGAGCTACATC
>NW_009943623.1:13749-15181 GCF_000696875.1 Nestor notabilis
CACCAACGTCCCCCCCCCCCCGTTCCCCCCCCCCTGCCACTGCGCACCCTGCTCTGCCCCACCACCCTCACCCCAAAACCACACCTTCATGTCCTGGTTATGTCAAGGTCCCCACACCACAGGGGAAGGTGGTGCCCAAAAAGCAGGGCTTGTCCAGGAGTTGAACCTAGGACCTCTCACACCCTAAGCGAGAATCATACCCCTAGACCAATGAGCCAGGGCATGCAGCTGCCCGGGCACCCCCTCCCCGTGACGGCCCCCGGGGGACCCCTAGACCAATGAGCCAGGGCATGCAGCTGCCCGGGCACCCCCTCCCCGTGACGGCCCCTGGGTGCTGGGGTGTCGCTGTGACCAGGGACCCTGGGCCCCACCAGATGCTGTTTGGAGATGGGCCCTGCCCCAGCCCCAGCAGCAGAATGGGGCACAGGGTATGTGCTGGCATGTATCACAGAGACTTTCCTGCTTCCCTGGACAAAAAAGATGCCGAGGAGGATCAGAGCGTGTCTGGGGATGGGGCCAGAGGGGACGCACACCAAGTAGCAGTGGAGCCATGGAGGAGGGCTGGAGAACCCAATACAGGCTTGGGGTATGGCTCCACCTTCAGATGGGTCCAGCCCCCAGAGGAGTCCTTCCATGGGCAAAGCCTGCCCTGCTTTTGTCTGGGTACACCAACCTCGTTTGGGATGCCACCTGGTCCATGCCTGCCCTTCATGGGCTGTGGCCAGTGGTGGGTCCCCAAAAGCAGGGCTCGTCCAGAAGTTGAACCCGGGACCTCTCGCACCCTAAGCGAGAATCATACCCCTAGACCAACGAGCCGGGGTGCGCAGCTGCCTGGGCACCCCTCACCGTGCCGAGACCTGGGTGCTGGGTGGTCGCTGTGATCAGGGACCCCGGGGCCCCAGGGGTAAAAGACCTCGATGCAGGAGCTGTTGAGTACCTCATGTTGGGTAACCAGGTCTCCTGTTGCCTTCTGTTTTCCCTCATCTTCCTTTTATCACTGATGTACCTATAGAAGCTTTCCTTGTTGCCATTAATGTCCATGACCAGATTAAGCCCATTCAGGGCTTTAGTTTTCCTAATCCAATCCCTGGCTGCTTGGACAATATCTTTATATTCCTCGCAGGCAAGCCCCCTCTCTAGGCCTGCTTTTTGGGTTGGAGATTGTCCATGAGCTCCTTGTTCATCCAGGCAGACCTCCTGGTGGTTTTTCCTGAATTCTTTGTTGGGATGCACCCTCCCTCATGCCATGTTACCTTCCTGGGACTGCAAAACCAGGAAAACTTGGTGGGATGTTTTTGTCCCTCCTACCCTGGGGCCATCACAACCCCAGGGAGGGGTATATTGGGGGTCCCTGTGCACTGCTGGCACCCCAAAATCTGTCCCAGTTCCTCCCAGGCACCTCGTTGTCCTGGAAGTGGGGAAGTCTCTGGGG
>NW_009943624.1:0-275 GCF_000696875.1 Nestor notabilis
TCTGTTGTGTCAGCAGTGGAAACCTGGAGAGAAAATCGGGAAATGGAAATAGGGTATTTATGGAGAAAGGCGAAGTGGATAGGATAGAGAAGGCCGTCAGTCTGACAGTCACCGTCGGCCCAGTACACCCTACTGAGTACCTGAAGACCTAAGTGGGTTACAAGGGACAGGATCGGGCTGTGTGGGCAGCGGCTTTGCCTCTGGTGGGGAAGGTGGGGGAAAGAGCCTCTCCCCCTGCTGGGTCAGTTTGTGAAGAGGGAGTGGAAGGGTAGCAG
>NW_009943624.1:382-24351 GCF_000696875.1 Nestor notabilis
ATTGCATGGGCATTGATAACCTCTGCTGTACAGATAGTGCTGTATGTGTAAAGAATGCAGCATTATGTGGGGTAGACCATTATATTACTTCTTGATCATTGCAAGAAAATTAGCTGAATCATGTCCAAACCATCGAATTTGTACTGTCTTAGGTGACGGCATTTTCGATTTTCTACCTTTGATTTCACCTGACAGAGGAATATAGTAGAAGGGATATTCACAGAAGTATTTATGTTTGTGTAATCAAATATATATATGCACATACATACATATATATATATATATATATATAACATGAGGTATTGTGATCTGGGGCCTGATCTTCTTCTTTCACCTATTCTTGCAGTCAAAATCAAATTTGACTGTGTAAAGACTTTGGTTTTACAGGATTGCAGTCAGGCACAAATATCTATTACTGAGTCTCAGGCTTTATCTGTATTCATGGTAACTAACCAAATTAAGCCAATTCAGTGTAAATCAGTTTTAAGGCAGCTAAAACATAGGCCCAAGAAGATTCCTGTCACTTTAACTAAACAGAATTAGAAAAATACCTGAGCTAGATCAATGATGTTTTTATTGAGCACCAGATATTAGTTAGCTATTCTCCTCTTCCATTCACCAGTCACAGGAAAGAAACATTATGATACAATCTGTAAATCCAATCAGAAGTTGCTAATATGGCCTGGATTTTGAATAAAAAATACTGGTATTGAACTTGGAGACCTTTATTCATAACAATGCTTCTATGAATTATTTTGTATAATATATTTTGAGGAAGCCATAAGGCTTAATTAAAAAAAAAAAAAAAAAAAAAAAGACCAAAACAGAAGAGAAACAGAGTAATTTATTCATTGCAAATAATGCAATTGTTTTGAATACAGAATTACTATGTAATCTTAAAACAAATTGAGTCTTTCAGGCACATTACTGTGGGTTGGTACACATTGGTAGAATGCTGTAACAGTTAAAAGCCCCCCTATTCACTGCAGAAATGGTAAGGTTTCTTTTCGAAATATTTGTTATGCTGAAAGAAACTTTGAGACATGAAAAGATTACCTGTTCGAGCACCATCAATAGGATTAACGCCAATTTGGGTATCCTCTTTCTCTTTTTAAATTTTTCAATTACAAAAAACCTTTGGATGTCGTCGTTTCCTCCCTCCTCTCCCCCCTGTTTTTTCCTGTATGAAACATAAAGGAAGAAGGAGAGGAAGATCAGTGATGAGCACTTTTGAAAATGCCACCTTCCCCAAGGTAGAAATGCTGCTGATGTGTGATTTTACAAGAAGGAAACTGCATTTGATGCCATCTGCAGTTCTGGACCAAACCCAAACTGTAACTCAAACTGAAATGGAGTTTGTTGTTGTAGTATTGGGTCAAATACAAAACTGCCTTTAGCAGCCTGCTCTCAGGAGAGATTCTCTTAGAATGAGGTAGTTGGGAGACTGAATTACTACTGCTCACCATCTTAGATGGTGTTCCAAGGTCAAAGTTAGGAATGTAAGTGGAAAATGCAGTAATGACCTCTTGATTTGAGGTTGTTAACTGTTATTTAGTTGGAACTTGCTTAGTTGGAAAAATATACCCTGAAACTTCATTTAACTAGGTAGGTAGACTTAGGGCTTATCATTTTCTGGATGAGCCTTTTGCTTCAGACTGCAGACTGGAATCGAATTGAAAGTGTCAGAGTCCACGTCTAGCTGAGCAGGTCAAACAAGTCCTACCTAATCCAGCCTGATGCTCATTCTTCATGATCCGCAAGATTATTATAAACTAATCTGTTAGTCATTGAAAACTTAGCTAATGTTATTTCTGGCCAGACCAGTCTTGCTTCCTGTAGAGCGAAAAATGAAACAGTCATGTCATGCATTACTGAAAATCTAGGACTTGTCTTTGGGATGTATGAGAGAAATTTAAAACAGTAAACTACTATTTTTTTATACTGTGCTTGCTTCTTTATTTGCACAGTAACTGATTTTTTGTGGTGGTGTTGTAAGGATTCAGTGTAGAATTCAACTGTCTAATGCTTCACCTCATGTTTGCACTATTTACTTCATAGCAGCTACCGTCAATGTTGTTTGGACTTGCCAACGCTGGCTAAAGGAAATAGTGTACAACTAAGGCTCGAGTAGGTTTACTAATTGCACTAAGTACCTAAAATATCTTTCAGAAAACTATTAAAAGAAGCCTATGTGATAAAAGATGTTAGAGAGATATTTATGTCAAAACAGTGTTGTAAAGCAGTTCAGTGAGAGAGCAGATGTTTGAAAACAACTGTTTTCAGTAGGCAATGATTACCAGGTATTTTTATTTGTGTCTTTCTATGTCATTGATGGCTGTTGATATAATATGTATTATCTCACAATAAGTTCAAAGACAACCACCTACCTACTAATCCTGTGATATGCAACATTTACTGTTAATCCTCCCCTTGGCCTTTCCTTTGTAGTTGTCTTCTGCATGAAAATATATTTATTGGAATTTGCAGACCTTGATCCTCAGCTAACTTCAATGAAGCCATCATGTACATCAAAATAAGCTTAAAATATTTCAGTGCAACCCTCATATACCCCAAATAGATCTTTCATGTGCACAAAGAATTAATCACTCAGCACTGTTAACTTTAAGAAAGTAATCCCAGTTAACCAGGATCCTGATAAGAGTTTACTCCTAATGCTTCACAATGAAACTGCAATTTGTGCTCCCCAAACAGGTCTGCTGGGATCCCTTTCGCAGCCTGAAGCTCTTGGGTACCTCCACATCTTGTTCGACTGCAGCAGTTCAGCCATGTGGAGGACCATGGAACATCAAGTATTTCCTGGCCACAGGGTAAGGTGTGGAGCCGAGCGTGGTACTTTCTGTTTGAAATACTGATTTGCATTGGAAACACAGAAGAAAAAAGGGAGGGGCTTTATTTTTGTTTTGCTCAGTGAGAGTGTAGAATTCATGGTCTGAAAGATACCAAACTTGTGACTAGCCTGTGTGTCTGCAACACTGAATATAGGCACTGGGGCACACACAATGTTGTTTCAGCTTAGAACAGGAGAAGTAGTATTTAGTGATGAAAATAGCTCACAGTGTGGAAATCCTTTCAGGATTGAGACACCGAGACAGCTAAGAAGGTGGCAAAGTCTGACAACAGATGAGAATATTAGGTTCATACTTGATTAGCAGACATTAAAGTACCAATCCATTTCATAAAGATTACTCACAGTTTTGGAACCAATTCAACATAATCTAATGTAGAACGATAGCTTTTTGCGGATGTCCTGATCTACCTGATAGTGTTTTTTAGTGATTAGCACAAGCATTTTGAAACACTGGGAAAATACACTTAGGTCACTTAATGACAGTAATTTTCCTTTTAGTGTAAAACCATAGTGTGAAAAAGAATAAGAAGGCATCTCTGAAAGACAATATAATGTGATGTGGGATCTGGGATTTTGCAAATATGATTAAATTAACATTAAAATCTTGTGATGCCATTATGGGGCTAAGTTAGAGATCCTAAATATCCTGACCTGTGAGAAAAATGTTGAGTGTGTCTTCCTGAAGCTGTGTCCAGCTTCCTGGATTAATCAACAGGATTTTTGCATCATTGTAGAGCAAAATTGCAAACAAAAATGTGTTGGTAGACACATTTTGAGTAATCCTAATTCTAACTATTTGGGGATGAAGGTAAAATGCTGTTAGTTTGTTCAGGCTGTGAACAGTTCATGGGAAATGTAAGAAGAAAATTGTTCTAATATCTCTATATCCGTTTTTTAAAGTTTTTTCTTTTATTTAACTTCCTCCCTTCCACCCTTTCTTTTCCAACACAAATTCCCTCAGTTGTACAAATGAGCCCACAGTTGTTCTTGGTACTGCAGTGGGTGCCTGAGGGGGGTGGACTGGCCCTCTGACTTGCATGGTGGCTGGGACTAAAGGGCTCTCACTGGGGAGTGGGAATGGCCAAGTCTGTTTGCCACTGAGGCTGCTGCTCGCAGCCCTTACCAGTCAGTTCTTGAACCATTCTGACTTACAGAATGTCATTTTAAAGGAATCTGAAATAGGGATGTGATCAACATGTGGAAAACTCAAGAGCTTTAACTGCCTTTGCATTGGTTATAAGCATGTTGAGAGTTTTAAAAAATACAGAAGCTCCACAGGTCTAAAATACTGCACTGCAATAGTAAGCATTCTAAAAACAATGACAAATATGTCTCTTTTTGCTCTAACAGTCTGTCCTGAAATAGGTGTAAGTGTTTCAGCATGCAGAAGGTGAAGGATGGCATATAAACAATTGCTTGTTTACTTTTCCCACACTCAGGAACTAGAGTAAATGCAGCCCAAAGAATCCACAGAAATACTTTCCAAACGGAGCAGCAGCAGTTGGGAAACAAAGCTGTGGATGTATTATCCTGTTCACTTGATATAAATGCAGTTTTCCCTCAAAATAGGTCACTATTATAATCAAATAGCAAGGTACTTAAATCACAGCAAATGGAAAAAGTTGCTTTCAGGGTCTGCTGAATAAGAGGTGGGGTTGATAGCCCCTGGGCAGTTGCTCATTTATCCTTGTGTCTGCGTTCAGGAGCAGGCAAATGTTATTTCATTTGAAGGGTAAAAGATAAAGAGGATTGTCTGGTGGCACAAAAGGAACCAGTGTTGGAGCCAGGAGATCTCTGCAGTGCCTTGTTCTATGTAAAGGTCACTAGACCCTGTGTCTCTGTGTTTCTGTTTAAGCTTTGTCAGCTCTGCTTTTAATACCTTTACAGACAGGTGTAGCAGTGTCACTCTCTTACTGTTTGTTGCTATTCTCTTTTAAATAGAATATTATTTCAGACGAAAGCCTCCAACTGGCTTAGTTCATATACATAAAGGCAGTATATAATATTACTCCATCAGGCTTTTGGGCAATGTAGGATCAGAGCTTGTTGACATAATCTTTGACCTTTCTTATTGCCTGGGTTTGGTTCTTCAATGCTCAGGACCTTCAAGATCATTTAGTCCGTGTTTTGGGGAAGACCTCAGTTCTAGATCCCCTGCAGCTGCTTCGTCATCCTGTCCTATCAGGTTCACCATCTCAGTGATACCATGTTTATACAATGCATATGCCCTGCATGCACCTACAAGCCTGCTTTATCTCTACTCAGACTGCTGTGAAAGTAGATTCTGCTGTTCCTCTGCTGCTGTGGAAGTACTTCCCTGACACCCAGGGAGATGTGATAACTACTATATCTCGTTCCACCTCTCTGTTGTGGGATAGCCAGACCCAGGAATCGGGCTTTCAGTGCATCACTTTGACATGTTGGTTCCAAGTTCCTTTACATCTCATTTTTCTTCTGTAGTATCTCTGTTACCTGTGTGCATTATTACACTGCCTAATCCAGTGTTGGGTTTTTTCATTGTTTTTTAATGCAGATTGGAGTTACTATGTAATTCCAACTCCTTTAACTGTGTTCCATGGCTGTGGCATATGCTGCTTTATAACCCTACCTTTGTTTCTCTGAGTGACTTGTTTAAGAGAAGGATCAGCCAAAACATCCGTGTTTTCTCAATTCATTTAGGATGCAGAAACTTCTTCCTGTGCATAGGAGTTGCACTGCAGATTTTGCTTCCTCCATTTCAGTACAGAAACTAAATTTCTCAGAATAAACGGATTTAGAACATCTGTGCTTTTCCCTTACACTTTAGTTTCTTTTCCTTTTTTCCCCAAGTAAGTGGAAAACTTAGCTCCAGGAAGAAACAAGGTGAAACTGTTCGGCAGTGAAGAAGTTTTATGTGGCTCCAGGAGAGAGATGCTGAGTATTTGCTTGTCTCTGACTAAAAACAGTACCTGGAGATGGCTGTTTGTTTATATGCAGTGTTTGGGTGTGAGGGGCAAAGCAGGCTCCGTTTCTTTACTGCTTTTTTCTCTAGCTCCCACACATGAGCAATAGCCCTGCGGGGAAGGGTGGGGGCGAGATGCGTATGTTGCTCCTTATTTCAGCATAAACGTTGCTCTGCGCACTAGGACTTCTCAGGGGAAGGCAAATCCTGCTTTACTATTGCTAGGGGTATAAATCACTTCTCTGACTAATCAATACCGTGGTTAAGGTGCTTTGGGGAGAGAGGCAAAATCATGTACTTAGGCTGTGTCATTCCAGAGTTAACTAGGTACAGGACACATTCAAAGGTTCAGGAAGCCTGTGTGAGAGAGAGGCCAAAATGACACTCTGCAGCCTCCTAGCCCTGAGGCAGAGACATCTGGTATCACAGAGAAGTTGCTCAAGCTCCCACAGTCCAGGCACCAACTGCCAGAGACAGTTCCTGACCTGTGAAGGTTTCAAAGGAGGTGTGTGAGGCAGATGTGGGGAGGTGGGTGCAGCACCCCTCCATTTTATACGTGAGGTTTTTAAGCAACAGATTTGACAGATATTATGTGGGGAATTTGTGCAGAGCCAGGAATTTATTATCCCTTGCCCAAATCTCAGGCTGGTGCCAGATGCAGACAGGTAGGTTGCTGAGTGCTCCAGCCTGACTCCTGGAAAGTGCTCTTGCATTCCCAGTGAAACCAGTGAGTTCCCCAGTTTAGAATACATTTATTTTTAAACTGCACAGGCAGGGGTTACATGTTTTGACAAACTTGTGTTGATTGCAGATTCTTAGGCCCTGAAACATCATCATGCCTAACTGCTCATTAAACTTGCTGCCTAGCGGAATCCCTCAGCCCTCCTGTGGGCTCCCAGGCAGTGCCTGAGAGAGTGCAAAATGCCTTTCTCAGGCCAACCTTGCCCTTTTTTTGTTTAAATCACTAGCAAAGGTGAAGGTAGAGTTTACAGGGAGGGGAGAGGGAAATTCAGGGTGAATTGCACTCACAAAGTAGAAAAACTGCATTTGAAATGTGGGATTTTTAGCCCAAGTGTCTTTATCTCATTATATCAGAGCTAATTGGTTCAGCCAGTGTGCAGCACAGGTTGAATTTTAAAAGTTGCACTGATAAGTCTAAGCTGAAATGAGTATCTACACAGGACAACCAATGATGCAGTATCGTAGCTGGCTTCAAGGATAGGTCTTACCTTGGGCATAGCGGAGTCCATTCTCACCAGAGTTTTATAACTCTTGATAAAAATTTTTGTCAGTCTTATGTCTGTATGAAGTGCAGGTGGCTGACCCCGAGCTTGGTACCACAATGCAGTGGAGGTGGAGGGAGCAGGAAGTAATCCTGTAGTGGGGATTCTCGTGGCATCCCCAAGGTCACAGTGAGGAGCAGGCAGCAACCTGAGTAAAGAGCAGGATACGAGAATGTCAGAAGGTCCTGTCACCCAGGCTTTCCAGGGATCTTGTTTGTAAGGTGAGAGGGGATAGCTGCATGCTTCAACCCTCCTTACAGTGAAGTTGAATAAAGCATATTTTGTTGAGATTCCTAACATAAATGTGTTAAGAGTCACCACTGGTTGGCTTAGCCCAGTAGAAGAGCATGTGCCTGCCCAAAGGGGCCTTCTCTCTTTCTTACCCTAGGTCATGCATTTCTGCCCTCTTGTGTCACAGCAGCAGCCTTGCTTTTTCATCTTCCTGAAAACTGGTTTGGTTTGGTTTTTGTAGTAGGGTTAGTTTTCAGGCAGGTAAGTAGGCTGGTTTGACCCCCTAAAACTCCATTCCTAAAGTGTGGGAGTGCTGGAGCCAACAAAAGGAAAGGGGTGGCAGTGGTAGGGCAGGCCCACCTCTTTTGGCAGCAGCCTGGTTTTAACTTTGAGTTAAAGTGATTGTGAAAGTGCATGCAAAGCAGTCTTTTCTGTTGGAGTGAGTGAAAGCCTTCCAGGTGTAAGCATGGGGAATTAATTACAGCATTTGCACAGCCCAGTTCTGGAGTCTCACACGATGTTAGAGAGGCTTGGCATTAGAGGCATGTGGCATCACCAGGAGCTCTGGCAGCATCTGTTTCTTGAACCTTTCAGCCTTGTTCAGTGGCTGGAGTGGTGGTGAATTCTGCAACTGCAAGGCAATCCACAGCATCACTGTAGACCGAGTGAAGCTTCTGAATTCATAGGAGTGTATGGATAAGTGCAGCAATCTGAAGAAGAAGGTATTTTATAAGCCACAGGTGAAATGCCCATCTTTTCTTCAGAAGATATACACATAGAAGGTGTTGTGGCTGTTATTTGTAGACATTATTATGCAGACTATTATTCACTCAAGTTGTCCTTTGCACTGCATCTGCATTTTTTGCTTTGGAAGTGACTTCACAGCTGGCTAGTGCTTCAGACAGTGGATGCCTGGGGTTAGATCTGATGCTTTGGCCCTCCAAACCCAGCCTTGGAAGATGGGGGCAGGGAAGGGGGGATTTCTCCTTCAACTGTGGTGTTCCCTTTGGCTTTTGGAGTTTCCATCAGGGCAGGGAGCCTGAGGATATCTGAGAATCTTCAGTGTAAACAAGGCCAATTATACACACACCAATTATCTCAGTGTAAACAACCAATAGCACTATAATGGAGAGAACCTTTTGAGTCTGAGGAGGGTGCTTTGAAGTGCCTCCCCTCAGAGGCTGACTATTAATGCAAAGAATTGCACCAGCAGCTGGTGTTGGCTCCAGTGAGTAGAACTTGGTGGCAGTGACAATGGGGCTGGGTGGACTGGGAGTTGGATGCTCTGATATGACAATACAATAGTTAAAATTCCAACAGGAATGAGGCAGTAGCTAGTGGCAACATGGCTGGAGGCTTGCCTATATCAATCAACATATCACTTATGGTGGTGTGAAGGAATTGGAATTTTTTGTTACATATATGTGTAGTCATTGCCTTTGTGCCCAGGACACTGCTTGACCTGCACTTTACTGACAGATTACTTTCCCAGAAAGTCTGCAGCCTCCTCTGGCTTTAGGTCTGTCTAAGCCCCAGGTGTCATTCTCTCCTTTGAAGCACTTCTTCAGAAGGCCCGATCCTGTGGTGGATGGAGTCAACTGAGAATCTTTCTAATTCTGTGAGCTGATGATGAGGCCCACAAGGGTTGATATACAGTCTATTTGCGGGTGAATGCTGCTACCTGTGTAATGCCACAGGCTGCAGCATGTTCCTCAGCACTGGTCTCTGGTTCTAGAAGAGAAATCAAACACAGTGATTACTTCTCAGGCTCTGCTCCCCATGCTTGCTCCTCTCCTAAGGTTCCCTTAACATCCACTGATACAGCCCCTGTTCAGTCTCAGACTGGTGTGTGGGTTTTGCCCTCCTTCATTCAGCAGACCTGCGTCACCTACCTCTAGACATGACAAATCAGTGCAGTAAGGGCAGACATTTCTCCTGAATATGCAGGAGTGAATTCCATTTCTGTAGCAGCACCTACATGATTTCTCACATTTTCTGTGAAAGAATTCAAGTCAGTCATACCCAGGTTAACACGAATGTGTCAGCTCTCAGCTGGCAGAAGGTTATGTCAGTTGAGGCTAATAGCTGTCAAACAACAGACACACAATACTCTTAAATTGGTTTAATTTACTCTGTCTGCTGGCCCTGACAACTGGAAGAAAAGGTAAATATAGACAAAGCACTCAGAGCTTGGAGTGTTATGATGCTAATTGAAAAGTCACCAAAGGCAGCCTGCATGGTGTGTGGGAATCTCAGTGCATGAGATTAGTGGCTAATTAGTGCTGGGAGCTGGAGTGCACTCCTTTCAGCTATCTCACACTGACACCAGGCAGCTTGGCCCATGCAATCAATTGTTGCCCCTGATACCAGCAGTGAAGCACCTACTGTGGACAACAGACAGCGTGATGATGGGAAGATACAAATAATGTTGGCGCTGTAGCAGCCTCCCCTAAGGTGCACAGCAGCAGTGTCAGAGATACTGCTAAGTGGCTTGCTGTGTCCTGAGCCATACCGAAGATACAGGCATTTGAGAACTCCTCTTTTCTTTCTAGTAAACACATAAATCTTGTTATCTTACTTTCTGCTTTTTTCATGCCATGTTTGCAGCATATGACAGAACACACTCTGGAGGCTCTGAGCTTCAAACCCTGCTTTAGACTCTGAAGTGAATGCTTACAGGTGGTGGCACCCCCTTCCTTGCAACATGTTTTAGAATCATGACATTTGGAAAACAGAAGTTTCATCTGTCTGTCAGTGTCTCAGTATTTCCCTCTCAAGTATTTCCCTGGTGTACAAAAGAAGTGTAAGAATCAGAGAGTTAAATAATACACTTCTGTCATAAATCTAAGAGGTTGGCCTTTAGAAAAAGAGAGACATGCAAAACTGTAGGGGTTGGTGTCACTAATGCACCCGTGCCACCACTGAACTAATCAGGGCTTTCTTTGAATAGGCACACATCTATTTTTCTCAATGGTTTTGCCTTCATTTGTGAGAATGCCTTATTTATTTCTTCATTTAAGAAAGTTGTCTTGTAGCTCTGAAGAGTTACATGTTTTCCTCTTTTCTCTACTTTTGCTTTTCCAAATCTCAAAGGTAAATACAGCTTTACTGCACACCATCTCAATTAAACTAACAGGTATTAAACCTCACACAGGCATCGAATAGCAATACCAGGATGGTTCATTTCTGAACATTACAGAAGCTGGAAAACTTTCTCTCTGTGTCACCAGCTCTCCGAGTAACACAGTTTTGCTCAAGATGGAGTCAGGAGCAGAATAATGTAAGTGGCCTATGGTCACAGGCACTGGCCTGGGACTGTGTGAAGTGGTGGTTGTAGTCAGCTTTTCTCATGATCAGTGCATGAGCACTCATAGTCCAGTTTCCTTAACCCTCCACTCAACCAACCCTTTTCTTCAGCTGTTGAGAAAAAGCTAAATCATCCATGATCTCCCCAGTAAAAGCTAATTACAAAGAGAACATCCTTCATATGGTAAACATGTTGTCGTAAAAGTGATGCTATGGGGAAAAGTAAAGTTTGCCAGCAGAGCTAATATCTTGTTTGATCACATACGTAGTTAGGAAAAAATAAGACTTTCAGATGCAGAAGTTCTTCTAAAGGTCTGAAAGAGAAAACTCAAACTTTGAGCTATTCTGGCCCTTTCTCAAAAATCCTGTAGAGAGAACAGACAATCAGCTCTATCATGGATAAAGCCAGCTTGCAGGGCAGCCCCAAGAGCCCAGGTGCTCCAGGAATCTTAATAGCCTATGTGGAGCAACAAATTCCTGAAACCTTGCTCTTCGTTCAGTAAATGTTTGTCAAAACTGGAATGAGAGATACAGGAAACATCAGCATTTTATGGCCAAATTATTTCCAGCTGGTTCTAGGTGCGTATCAATAATGCAGCTGTCTATTTTCAAGTGATGATTTTCAAACAGACACCCTTATTAGTCATCTTTTAAGATATCTTCCCTTTTATCTTAAGCAAAATACCTGTGGGTACCATTACTGGTGGTTTCAAATACTACGGCACAGTAACATTAAGGTGATACCCAGTGGAAGCTGGTCAGTGCAACGTCTGACAGTGCTACAAGCTGAAAGCCACTCCATGCTGGAGCCTGGCAAGGAGCTAGGAGCAGACAGGACATCTGTTTAATCTCACTGTGAGGTGAAAAGGGGGAAGAATCCCAAATCAAATAAATTCAGCTGAATGGAGCTTGTGAAGGGACCACTGTTTGGTTGAACAGCTTTTGAGAGGAATCTCAAGACGACTCCAGCCTGGTGGGCAGGTTGCCTCTGTCAAGATGCTGCCTCCTCTTGGGAGCCACAAGAGAAAACATTTGCCTTTCCTCGTGGCCAAACCAAAAGAGCCCCTTCTCCTTCCCTCCCACTCCCTACCAAGCTTGGGCTATCTCCTGCTGCCAGGTGTGGAGCAGTGGGGCCAACACCAACTGCTTCTTCACAGCATTCCTTTAAAGTCAAGGCTTGATAATGTTTGTTGGTCCCTGGGCTCCTCTTCGCTTAGGGGAACAGCTGTGTCACAAAGGGGCCACAGACAATGCAGGTGGGTGTCAGCAGATAGCAAACAGTTAGCCATCTCCCCAGCATGCAGAGGAGCCCCTGGACAGGGAGTCATCTCTGGGTGCTGTGTTTGGTCAGTTCCTGAGTTGCTGAGGAGTTTTGTAGGGAGATGGTAGGCTGTGTGTGAGAGGAGAAGACAGGAGGACTCTTCTGTACTTGTTCCTCCCATAAAGAAACTCAGCCGATTGTCCCACCACTTACTATGTGTGCTTCTCAACAGGCTGGGAGACAGGCAGGTCTGGAAAGACCTGGCAACCTGCTGGAGAAGGTTATTTCTTTCATCCCCTTACAGGACATCTCTCTTTTAATGTTTTCTTCATAGGAAGGAGAAGAAAAAGAGATGAGGAGCTGCAGAGGAGTTTTCAATTCCTGTAGGAATCCCTGCATGGCACACTAGGTCTGCAGGAGCCCAAAGCTGTGCTCAGCTCCATGAAACCTGGTAGCTCAGCTGTAAATTCCAGGATTCCTTTGGCTTCTGAGCCAATCCCTCAGCATTTAGTGAAGGTACTGGACTGAGCTGGAGTTCTGCTAGCATATCTTATCTCATATTAGCTAAAACCCCCTAAAAATCAGCTTAAAGCACTAGCCTCTTCCAAAGAAATGTGCCAACCTCAGTCTGGAGGTTCTGTTAAGTTAAAACCAGAAATGCTTCTTCAAATGAAGCGTAAAAGCCTGTTTTGCAAATGGTCTCTAACAACTGCTTTCTCCAAGTAACTTCCAAAATAAGATCACTTATTAAAAAAAATTAATAACAATCTATTTCAAGATAAAATTCAATGTCTAAGATGACATCTGGGACATCTACAGGAGTGTGGTTTAACTGGGGTAAAGCTAAGGTAAGACAAGTCAAAATCAAGCTTACCATGGAGGCTATCTGCAACCTTTGTTGGAGAAGGATTACTGTCTTGGCGGGGAGAGAGATCATGTTTCTGTTATTATCAGTAACAATCTGGTTTATACCCTTTATCTTCTCCTTTTTCATAGGCCATCACTTCTGACAGCTGGGACACTCAACACAACACCTAGGGTGAAGCTATGGTGAGACTGAACCATGTTATAGAGGCAGAAGCGTCATCAGATCATGTCATTCGCTGTGAGAACGTGTAGGTACTATGGGCCCTCAACCCAAAGCACTTAGAGTCCAAGCCAGAGAGCTTGTAACAGGGAGGGTCACAGTAAAGCAGGGACACCTGTGATATTTTGAATGTTGGGATTTATAGCTGTATTTCTTCAATAAAGCCCATTTTTTCTTTTACTGCATTTGGATGTAGAAGCGTATGAAATCTTAGAGATGTTACAGTAAGAGCAGGCTGCCCTTCCAAGTATGCTTCTGCAAGGGAATGTATTTTTTTGTGCAATTAGCCAGGAGAATTCAAGCCTTATGATGGGGCAGTTTGGTCTGAGCTGCTTTCTGTAGCTGGCCTATTCAGAAAGCACTAAGCTTTGCCTGAGCCTTACGAAACCTTTACAGCCTCACTGGGCAACTGTAACAGGCTGCTGCTTATGGCTGTGTGCAGAGACCCTCCTGCTCCACGGGAGCTGATCCTGTTACGGTCGGCAGGCAAGTCTGAGCAGGGTGAACTGAAGAGGAAATGCCAGTTCCAGCCCTCCCAGATGGCTCTGGGCTATTTTGTACACTAACTTTTCCAGCCTCAGGAGGTTTTGCATATTAATTCCTCCCATCCACAAACTCCTTCTGGATCAGCACTGCGCTGCCAAGATCTTGGAAAGCCACCCAACTCATGTGATTTGGGATATGTGAGCTACACAGTGTTTATTGGGCTGCTTGCTCTGCTCTCCTGTTCTGGTAATCCTCTGGTCTCCTGCAGGTATTAACACGTACAAGAAAGCTTCGTCACAATAAACAGTAGCCAAACATGCCACTTTTTTTCTGTCCATCAAAGATACCATCATACTTTAAAATCAGTCCCAGCAAAAATCATCAGTGGGGCTGCAGAAAGGTCAAAGGTTTGCTGGTTTAGGATTTCGTGGGAATATACACTTGTTTGGACTTGGCCCAAGAGCTTCATTTACCTGTTTGACAGGTAACAATTAGTGAGTAATAGCTCTGCCGGCTGGAATGCGGCTGCGAGGGCCAGCGGGCACTGGGTTACCTGGTGGGCAGGTGTGGGTGCAGAGCCCAGATAGGTATGTGCATGCACAGCATTCCTGGGAATCAGTTTTCCCTTAAAGATGCAGCGATGACTGCAGGGCACAAAAGGGCTGGGCTTAGCCCAGGCTCCAAGATGTTGAGCTGTTTGCAAGGTAAAGAAGTAAGGTAAATAGTGGAAGAGGAGCTGAGAAAGGGCTGTAAGAAGCAGCTGCATCCTTTTTTTCCTCGCCCAGAGAGAGGAGAGTTTTGATTCTTCCCTGAGAATCTCAGTAACGGAGAATTCAGTGTGATTACAGTGTCATGGGAGATAAAAAAGAAGGGAAAAGCTGCGCTATGGTAGAGCTCATTCGAGGAGATCTGCACGTCTGTCTGAAAGTTCTGCAGAGGCATGGCCAGCATGCTCAGAAGCAGTCTGTAAGGCTTTTGTGTGCATTGCTCCCCAGTGGCAGCCCAGCAGAGGCATAGCAGCATAAAGCAGAGCCCAGCGGCACACTTGGCATGGTATAAATGTGAAGTGGGGAAACCCTGTACCAACTGGTTTAGAAACAGCTAAACAGCTTATGACTGCAGTTGACTGATCCCCTCGACTCTGCCATTAGCAAGAATCCAAGCCTTGTGAGTTTATGGACTAAAACCACTTTATCTGTGGCAAGCGGCCCCATTTCCAGCTCCTGCAGCAGTTGGGGAAGATTCCTGCACCAGCCCCTCCCAACCTCGAGTCTCTAGAGGGAATCTGGTGTAAATTACGTACATAGTCAGGGGCTCTGCAGGTGTTTTTAAGATGTTTGGTTTTGTTTTACCACAGCAGATGACCCTTCTCTTTCGGGAACAGAAAGGTTTGCTCATTCTTTTCATATTTTATTCTCATTTGTGAACAGTCTTCTGTGTTTGTGTATTTCCACTTACATGTTTCATACTTGACAATTGAGCTATTGTGTGACTTTGGAGAAGCCACATCCTCTTTCCTGGTCTCCGTGTTTTCACCTGCAGAGTGGGAGTAGTGAGTCCCGTGATATTAACCATGAAAGACATGGATGCTAATTACAAACATGTACGCTATTATAGATACGTATTTGCTTGCATCACACACTAATTCCTTTGAACCTTATTTCACTAAGATGCTAAAGTATTTTGTATTTTTAATAAAAATCAAAAATGACTTCCTTGGCTGAAAGGACTTTATGTCAGTAGTACACTTTGGTACTAGTTGATGTCATTTAAGGAAGAAGAAATCCAAGTATAATTAGAGACCATTTTCCTTGATCTTAAAGGACCCATCATCGCTTTGAGTCATTCAGCATTATTTATACACTGTTATTTAGTATGACCTTCATTAAGAGGGAGTCTCTTTGCTCACCAGTGTATGGCCCAATAAGTGGTCATTAAGGTTGACTAGTAGCTGCCACAATAGTGAGCTTTGTATTTATTCTCACAAACTCCCCATGAGCTACAAGCAAGCACCAGAGAAGTGCAGAGATGTCTCTGCACTGATGGGCAGACTGAAATGAAAACACAACCATTTCTTAGAAAGTGCTGAGAAATATGTGACAAGCGCCTTCCCTCAGCCCACAACTGCTTCAGAAGATGATTCAATTATCTCTCCTGGGCTGGACCAGAGGCTTGTACACTGCACTGTGCACCTGTGAGAGCTCCTGCCCTGGCCACTTCGGGAAGAAGTGAGCAGCATTCTTCCCCTTCCAAGCATCCTCCCTCCCATGTCTCAGACTTCCTCAGCTGGAGCTTGGATCTACACCTCTGAGTCAACACTTTGTTTCATGGATCTGTCTGACCACCGTTTGAACCACTGTATACTTTTGACCTCCATATTATTATGTGGCCTTGAGCCCCACAAGTTATGAGGTACTTCAAATAATAATTTTGTTTCTTATAAACTACATTTTTGATTGTGGCATTTGGCATCTATGGCACTGGGTGAAACAGCAGGCAAACTGTTCCTTCTGTCTCCCATTTATTGCTGGCCTTTACAGCATGCAGAGTCCTGCACATTTTGGTGTGACTTCCTACCATGGCCATTTTGACCTTGTAACATTTCTGATCGCCTCCCCTTTGGGCATGGGGTACAGGACCTGCATTCAGTGTTCCAGATCAGGGGCACTCTAGATTTACCCAGGGGTGTAATAATGCTTTCTGTTCCTTACACTCCTGATGTTGCTTCAGCCCTGCTGAGCATGGCAACAACCTGAGCATGCCGAGCAACAATTTCACCAGGCTTTATGGTCACGACTGTGCTGCACAGTCATGCTGAATAAGCACAAATGCCTTGGAGTCAAGTGAAGAACTCTCCTCCCACCTACAGCTTTCTGCACACCTCTAGGTTTTGTGTCCCTGTGTGGGCTTGATCATCCTGTAACTTGAGTGAGTGGAAAGAGTTCCTCTGATTCCAGCCAGATTGGAAGTTGTGGCAGCATCTATTGTTAACGTAAAGGGAGACAGCTTGGAGAATGGAGAAGCTGAGCCATGGCTAGTGCTGAGCGACAGGCTCTTCCGGTCCTCGGGAATGGGAAAATTCATGCTCACAGGAAGGCCAGACTCATTATTAAGGTAGAAGAGGAATGAAATGCAGTGCCAGTGGTGGACTTGTGAGAAAGTTTTGCCTCATCTTTTGCTTTCCTAAATGCTTTCTGTGAACACAAGGAATTCAGCCTTCCAGTTTGGTGCTGCTTTCCACTATATCAGCACTTTAGCTAGAACAGTTGTAAACATGTAACGAACAGTGTCAATTAAAAGTGACTCAGGAACAAATGTGACATGAAGACCTTGAAAAGACTGAAAGAATAGCTATTGTACCAAATGCTTTTCCAAACGGATACCTGGAGGGATGAAGCTATGGAGATGATGGTTTGGGAGGCAGCCTCCCCACTTCAGAGGTGCAGCCATGGTGATTAAACATGCCTTTTGGAAGCACACTCTGATTTGAAGGGGCTTCCAGCCACCACCAAATAAAGCTTACAGTGAGTGACCAATTGCGTGTTAAGAGGCAGGATGACTCCACCTGCTATTTGGATTCTGTATGAAAGGCTGGCAGTACTCCAGGCTGAACGTGGGGACTCTGGAGAGTACGACAAGGGCTCTGTTGTTCACTGGCAACTCAATGGCGTCCACTAGATAGAATGGGTCATAAAAGGCATCTGAAGTAGTCTTTCACCCAAGCAAAGGATATTCCAGGAGAGCAATGTAGGAAAAGGACAAACTCAAAAGAATTCACCACCACAGATTATTCCCAGGCAGCACCACAGTGCATAAAGAGGAAAGGAAAACATGTGGCCTTATTTCCCGTGAAGTGTTTGTGTAGTTTTTGTCACCATAGTACCAAGACACCAAATACAGAAAGGTCCCTCCCGAGATCTGTAACTGAACCCACAGTGGCCGTTGCCATTTCTAGCAGACCTTCTCACTCTACTCAGAGTGCAATAGGTGAACAGAGCAATGCTGGACACTTACAGGCTTCACCATCCTCCCAGCATGTTGCAAACAGATTACTCCACCCAGCAGCTCTTTATGAGCTTTTCTGGGCAGGTGAAAAGAGCAGATAGTTCAGATGATTTCATACAACCGGAGGTGTGCCTGGTGTCACCTGCTTTTACCAGGGTAAGGATTCACAAAACACTGCATAGTGAGACCTTGGGTTCAGCTCTTCATGACCAGACTTGATGTATTTGGGAAGAACTTTTCCAAAATAGTTAGCAGCCTGAGGCTGATAACCTAATATTAAGAATTTTTTAGCCAAGACAGTTCTGCGCATGTGGCAGTAAGGGTACAGAAAACTGTGCTATTTTGTCCAATTTTGTTGTTTCCATATTTACAAACAGTTCTGCCATTCCTATGTGTCAGAGGAAGATGCTGAAAGTTAGCACAGCATCAGGAGAGGCAGAAGGGAAATAAAATATACTACTTCATGAGTCTGCTTTGAAAATCCCTTTGAAATCCACATTTGTTTAGCAGTAGTGTTGCTAATGTCAGCGGCTGAATATACGTGGGTTTCCATCCACACTTAGCGCATGCCAGGCTACACATGGCCTAAAAGCAGATGCCTCTGCCTCTCCAGACCTCTCCTCCTGGGATACCACCCTGTGCTTCCACAACAGAGGGCAGAAGACCCTGTGAAGATAGGTACGGACCCAGTCTGGACAAGACCAATGACTGTGGGTGGCCTCTGGCTCAGCAGCCATGTTTTCTGCCTTCCCCTGGTGCTGGGTTGCACAGAGATCTCAACATTGCTGACACTAATTATACTACCAGGAGCCATATCACTGCAGGAAAGTCATTTCCCAGATGCAAGCTGGACCACAGTCCAATGCTGTTTCAAATGATACAATCACAGAACAGCTCAGGTTGGAGAGAATCTTGAAAGATTGATCGTCTCCTCCAGCCTTTCACAGGAAAGGGAGCCTTGATGAGATCTTCTAGCACCCTGTTCAGTTGCATATTGAGAACCTCTAGCAATGTGGACTCCACCACATCCCTGGGCAGGTTGTAAAACGAGATACTGGGTGAGACAAGAAGAAACTAGAGAAGTGGAATAACAGTAAGTGGATGTTTCAGTGCTGTAGTGGTACAAAAGGGAGGACGTCAGTTGGAGCAGGAAGACAAGCAGAGGGGCCAGCTAGCTTTCTTTGCCAACAGCATGGCAATGAGCAAAACACTGCTGTACTGCTGCAGGAAGGCATCTCCAGCCACCCACAGCAGTGCTGAGGCCACTGCAAAAGCAAGTGGTGAGATCCCCCCAGGCATGACCTGCCTCGTCCTGCCATAGAAGGGTTGTCCCAGACTTGTTAAGCACAGAAAGCAAAGGCTGCAAGAAGATACTAATACCTCAAGGAAGTAAATACCAGGAATTAAACACAATTTAAATTAAAGGGCAGTGTTGGCATGACAATAGGGTACAAACAGACCTTGACATATCTGAGGTGGTAATGAAAAGGTGTCATCTAACTAGCTGAGAAGTGAATTACTGGAGGAAGTCCCCAGCAGGAACAGTGAGAAGGAGGGCCCCAGGGGCTTGGGGATGCAGTTTGGTTGGGAGGTCCTGCTGGCACCACCCGGAGCCAGGGCTCAGTGTGGCACAGGAGCCTTTCCACACCACTTCAGCAACTTCCATTTTAGCATCTCCTAACTTTTGAGTTGTGAATGCTCTTCCAGGGCACTCAGGGGAGCTTCATACTGAGTCTTCTACAGCTTTAGCTATTTTATTTCAGTGACTAAGGTAGCTCTCATACAGGCCTAATTATGTACTAGCAGTAGAAAAAGAGAAACAATAAAAGGAAACTGTACTTAACAAAGATGATCTACTGACTCCAAGGATTACGTCCTGACATAAAGAAGTTGATTTACCCAAGCCTGGCTGGGACAAAGCAAACAGTGTGCTGTTTGACTGCAGCCCAGCTAGTGATGGCAAGCCTTTGCAGAAAATAAACTACAGCCATCATAGCTCAGGGAATTCTTTCCCTGCCAGAGATAAGAAAAGTTATGAAGGAAGAGAAGAAGCATCCTTTGGATAGTCACTGTAGCATATAGTCTCTCCTTCAGACTGGGGAAAGATCAACATTAAGGAGTAATGCCTTCCCAAGGAATATTTTATGATGGAAGAATTTAGACTGTAAAGGATTTGTGACTTCACGGGACGCAAATTGCCTCTTTTCAGTTCTGTGAAATAAAGGTAAACACAAGTCCTCACACCCAAGCAAACACACAGATAGGTTCTTGTGCCACTCCACCTCCTGTGGCTGCTTTCTGCCAGTTTCCGCAATGACTTAATTTAAACAAAATCCCAGGACAGAGGCACTCCAGAACACTGCAGCGTAACCTCAGCCTGAGCTTCCCTTTAAAGTGGCAGGTCCCTGGGCTTTCCTTCAAAGGCATGCATGCTTATTAGCATCCCACCTTGTCTAAGAGAAGCTAATGAGACCCATCTTTTTCTGAGATTTGTGTATGTCGTGATAACAGCTGTGCTGCTAGGGACTGCTGTGGATGTCTTCTCCGTAAGAAGAAAAGATTGGAGATTAGCACTGTCACCATATTCACTTCTTCCCTCCTCTCCCCACTGCAAGCCTTACACAAGGAGCACAGACAAACACAGCCTTTGCATTGCACAAAGGTAATATTCAATCCAATATTTTGCAAGTAGATCAGTAACTGAGAAATATTTTTTTAATATCACCATTAAACATAGAAATAATGCTTTTCTTCTATAAGCACTGTATGTGACACTGTATAAGAGCTTAAACCTGGATCACAAATATCACAGATTAATAGCTGTATCTTGCAGATCAACAAAATTGAAAGTCTGTAGTAGTTTACAAGTATTTCCAGTTCTGAAAACTGCCACCCCATGCTTTGCTTTTCCTTCCTATCACCTCTCCAGGGTCTTTCAAGCCTTCATTGCTGTGGCTTCTCTAGAAGCTGCCAAGACACTTCCTACTCAATGAATGCAGAAGTCCCTGGGAATCTTTCAGGATTTATCAGCAGGATTTGGAGTCCTGCCCCAAGAACAGTAGGGAGACTGCTCTTGGTTCAGGCCCATGCCAGCAAACAGTGCTGGATGGAAGCCAGGGGAGAAATGCTTCTTCCTGTTAGGAGACCTGGTGGTTCTCATAAAACATAGGGTAACATCATTTTCCTCCCTTTACTTCGGCTTTTGACTTTATAAAAAGAGGACCATTACAATCATTACTACAAAGAAAAAAAAAAAAGATATACAGGAAAGTTTAATACAGTGCTGTCTTTGAATGGAAATACCAGATGCTCCGGAGTCTCAGCCACATGCAGTTTTTAAATGAAAAGACTCCTTTTGTCCTTGTCACAAAGGAAAAATAAATTACATATGCATTTTAAAAAGATATCACCACTTCACTCTTGGAATATGACATTACAATGCAACCTGAAATTATGTTTCAATTATTAAGCTAAAAATATTAACTTAAAATGATGGTGCTGACCAAAGGTGGAGCTGACCCAAGAACTAAGGTTGTGAATCTGGCCTATTCTTAGGCTATTAGAGTTGTGATCACTAAAGAAACTGAGCACAACTAAGCTTGGGCTGGCAGCAAGAGAGCTACATGACTGCATCCAGAAATCTGGCTGTCTCTGTCCCATCCGATCCTGTCCTATCCCATCCTTACCACTGGAGAGGAGCAGTAGAGCAGCATGGCCTGCAGGAAGGCTCTTGGGACATTAAGGCAGATTTTCGGTGAGCCATTAGCAGCATAACAGTGTCTCTGTCCATAAGGGGTGGGACAGGTGGTGAACTTAGTGCTTTGCTGTTGGAGCCAGCAGAAGAAATAATCACCAATTGCTTTGGGTAATATTCAGGGCTTCTGTCAACACTACCCAAATTACCAGAGTACTTACCATAGCGGCAAAGCTTGGGAAATCACATCAAGTGTTTAGCAACCAGTGATCTCATAGGGGGTTTTATTTGAGCAGCACAGGATGAAAGCCTCCTATGAAGCCTGAGCAGACAACTGACGTGTCCCAGCCTGTTTCCTTCAGTGGCTAAAAGAAGTCATGGCAGACATTTAAATAAAATCTCCCTCCATATGTGCAATTATTTCTGAAGCTTCAGCAGGGGATGATTGCCTCTATGGGCAGCCTTCACAGGTAGGAGTGATATTTGAGGTCCTATGCAGCACTTTGGGTTTGGGAAGAAGTTTAATCTGGTCTTGGAATATCTCATTGCACTCACCTGAAAAAGAAAACTTGCCCAGGATGTCAAACTTTTGAGGACAAGTGGTTCTGCACAGGCTAGCCCATGCAGGAGACAGCAAACACTCTGAGGAGGAAAATCTGAGTGTGTTTCTTTACAGAGCCTTATTCTCCAAACCCTTCTAAGCATCCTTCTCTGTCACCCTCCAAGCCCCAACATCTATGTCAAGGAAGGGCTTGCAAAGGACAGTTATATGACAAGAGTTATTAGGAAATAAACCAGGAACATCTGATGTCACCAGACACCCCACAAAACATGCAGTACAGGATTATCAGGTTCAATCTCCATTCCAGGGCCAAAGGTAATGCGACGCTGGTGAACACCTCCATGGTCCACTCCTTCCCGTTCTCAGATGCTGCTGTGTCAATCCAGCCTTAGAACCTATGAATGAGAGAATATTTCAATTACATTTATCCCTAGTATCTTGTGAAAACTCCTATGGTCTTTACAAATGCTCTCTGTGAATGGCTAAATGAAGCAGGGAGTCAAAAAGAAAATCACCTTTCTACCCCTGAGAAATGTCCTGCTAAGAACTGAAATAAGGTAAGAACGTCACTTCCAGATATTTTTCCCCCCCAAAATTCACAGACTGGATTTTTTTTTTTAAAGGAAGGATTTTATTTCAGTGTGAGAATTTTCCCATTAGATTTTCCTTCATGTTTTAGTGATTCAAAATCCTTAGTGAAATGTCAGATGTTTTCAGACAGTTTTTAATATAACCTGGAACTAAATCTTTTCAAGCCTTCTCTCTCTTTCCCCAGGAGCATAGCCAGAGCTGTGAGGTACCCTGGGAGAAAGGACTGCTGTGCAGTAAGTTACAACTTTATGATAGTGTCAAAATATCAAAAAAAACCCCAAATAATTAATGTTATACCTGACACTTATTTACAAGTGCACAGAAGCAGCCTGAAAGCTGTAAAATCCCTCACCAGCCTTGTTTAAGCTCACCCTGTGAAAGACATGGGTAGTAGTCACTTTTATTATCAGCAGTGCAGAGACTGAGTGTTTTAGAGCTTGTTAAATAAGTTGGGACAGATCCACAGATGGTGTAAATCAAACTTTTGTAGTTACTCCAACATATCTGTGGTCACAGAGGGCTCTCTGGAGCCATTGCACAACCGATGCCGCCTCAGGGAGCTCTTACATCAGGTGCAACCTCCATAAGCTGCAGACACGCAGCTCCCCACCCTGTGTCCCCAGCAGAGGTGCTAGAAGAAGGGGCTGAGCTGTTGTGAGCTCTGTCTGCCAGCCAGGCCACAATTCCAACCTTGCCTGGGGCTGGTCCTCAGCCCCATCTTGCTCTCCTGAAATCTCTACTGGGTCACTTTGGTTCAAACTCATCCATTCCCATCCCCTCACTGCTTTAGTGCTATGTTCATGATCACAAAAATGGCATCTGAATAGATTTAGCCAAAGGTGAAGAAATGTTCATTTTTAGGGGAATGTAAGGGTAGAGACCAATGGCTGGAATGTGTGTCTCCCCGCTGGGAAGGGGAGGAGGAGCTGGCTGCTGGCACGAGGTTGTGTTAGCATAATACTTCAGGATGACTAAATCGCTCAAGGTAAAAGGGTGGTGAAATTTGATTTGAGTTGCTGTCAACTGCAAAAATGCACTTATCACAGACTTCTCCCACAGTCATGGAAAGAGCCTGTGCATCCAAGCTACCAGCAGCACCAGGCACAGCTCCTGCTTTGTCCAGCTCTCAACCTCCATGAGGTGGGAGTGACGTGGATGTGACACTCCAGCCACTGTCTCCCATTTATAACTAAATGTTATAAAAAGCACATCTCATCTCTTTCCCACAACTTCCAATGTTTAATTCTCTCTTTATGGATATCTCTGTCCATATTATCCTCAGTCTTGAAGAGCGATCAGTGTCACAGTGCTCAGAGTTGCATCCCAGCAGCTCCCAGCCCAGCTGAGCTCTCCTAGAGATGCCACAGGGATCATTTGGCATTGAAGTGGGACTCCCCCACTAGTACGATAATGGGGAGACCACTTCTTGTAGTCAAGAGAAGGCTCAGAGGGCCTGCCTCTGCAAATCTGTAAACCCCCAGTGGCTGCATCTTCAGCCTGCAGCAAGACGAGTGGACTTGTTCTCAGTTTTCTCACATCACAGGCATCACGGGCAACAGCTCTAGCTGTGCCAGTGCCATCTAGTCATAAATTCAAATCAGAATTTGACTCTGCATCTTCCCTCGTGGATTTTATCTCTCGGGTCACTCTTTC
>NW_009943624.1:24382-26618 GCF_000696875.1 Nestor notabilis
GTTACATGTCTAAACTTGCAGTCATCATTCTGTAGACAGTTATCAGACATGATATGTCAAGTAGCTGCATCTGGTTAAAGAGGACTGTGTACACATGTCTCCTTTTTAGCTGCAGTGTTCTTCAGTCGTGCCAAATATGTGAACTCCTGAATGATGCTCATGTGAATAATCATCTAGAACAACTACATGTTTTTCCAGCTGGCTCACCCAGATCTGCCTCTGCCTTTGCTCCAGAAGCCTCATTTCCCCTTGTTCACAGTGTGAGCTCTGCCACTTAGCTTTGCCTGTATTTTAGGTGCATGCTGCAAGCGTCAATGGTTTCTCCAGTGCTTCTGTACAGACCTGGTGAGAAACGCCATTGGTGTTTATCTCAGATTTTTCAGTCATGACATGACTTTCACATGTCCTTTTATCCTTGCTCTCACGCACCCCTACCTGGTCTTGATGGTCCCAAGCATGCTGGGTTTCTGAGTTTAATTTGGTTTGAAACACACTAACACAGTTCCGGTCTTTGCTCCCCATCTGTTGGTCAGGGGCACTGGAGGCTCCTTCACCCACCAGCCTGTGCCACGTCCGTGTCTGACTTTCACATAATGCGTTAGTTGTTAGTGGTACCCGGGAGGGCTGGCGCTTGTTTGCAGAGCTGCTCTTGGCAAGGGGACAGGGCGCTTACAGCCGCTGCCAAATAACACAGGCCTCCCAACAATAAAATGACGTTCCTTCTTTCACCTCTGGACTCTGACGGAGGTGAGGAGGACGACTTTGACTGCAGCGCATTACGTGAACTGGGTGAGCGTCAACCTCCCAGCTGCTCTGCGGTGGGTCCCCACACCTTCTCCTGCAAGCGCGGTCTCGTGGGCCATGGGACCGTGTCATGCTTTATGTCAAGTTATTCACCGGTGTTTGCATATAGGGATGCACAAACCTGACAGGATTTAAAGCCTTCAGACATATTTTTGGCACCAGGGAGCAAGGTGAGATCTCACATCCCACTTGCTGAAACTGACTCCAGTGAGCAATGAGACCTCCACAGGCTCCCATAAGGCTGCGGTGCAGGGTGATCAGGCAAGGGCTGTCAGCAGCTGCCTGTGTCCCCAGGCCACACGCCACCTTGCCCTGCACAGCGTGTGCTTTCCTAGGAAGCGCCTCAGCAGCACTTGTGTGTCAGGCTTCTCTGGAAATATTTCTGCATTGCTTCATGCCCTAAACCATTGCTCAAGCCCTGTCCCTCCACCAGTCACACGCTCCGGCTCCTGCCCCGTCCCACTTGCCAGTTCTCCTCAGGGCTCGTTACAGAGAGCGGGAGTTGCGTGCTGCAGCATGGCGCCTGCTCCTCCCGCCCTTCCCCGGGAGACCCCTTCCACAGCTCCCCCACGAGCGGTGCCGGTGGCGTTTGGGCCACCATACCCCTGATGGAGCAGCCAACCCCACAGCCGGCCAGAGGGCCTCTCTCTTTCTCCCCCGCTTGCTTCCAGCAGCACTCACACTGGTTTTCCTCCTGATCTTTTGCACCAAAGAACTTAATTTTGGCACAAGGCCTCAGGGGGCAGATGGCCATGGCTGGGGACTGCGATGTGGAGGAGGCATGGCATGGGTGTCCCTCTGGACCCTACAGCTGCTGGCAAGCTGAAGAGAGCCAGAGCAAACACTCAGCCACCGGCCACATAGGCTCAACAAGGTATTATTTCATACTGGGCACTCCCTGGTGTAGATCTGTCCTGGGACAAGTAGCACACTCCATGCCAGAGCCCAGGCCTGGGCAGGAGAGAGCAGGATCGATGAGGTCACTCTTTTTTGGGGACAGGAGGGAACCTCGCCATATGGCCACTCATCCCCAAGCCAGACTAGTAGAGATAGAGGCACCCTCAGCTTTCCATCTGATGCCAGTCTGTGTGTCCAGCCCAGACGCAGTGCCCTGGCAAAGTTTCTGCCCCTTCCCAGTGCCAAGCTCCCTCCAAGCCACCGCTCCCGGAGCCTGTCGCAACAGTGGCTAACATTCAGCTCATCTAGTACTCGTCAGTGTCACCCGCTCCTCTTTGCTCCTGGAAACTGTTTTAAGGTGAAACTGTCCTCTGGGTATCTACCTCCAGTATGTATTTGAGACCTAGCCAGTGCTGGTGGAAAGGGTTAGCCATTCCCAAGAGGAGGTTTGGGCCAGGCACTGGAGTGCTCACCCTGGGAAGAGCACAGAGCTCACAGTTTTAGCATCTTTCCTGTGAGATGTGCTCACATTGAT
>NW_009943624.1:26649-29348 GCF_000696875.1 Nestor notabilis
CAGCTTGGCATGAGACATGGCCCTCCTGTGCCTGTGGGAATCCACCCAAACCTGGCCAGGTTAAAAGTCATTTAAAAGCAGCCCCCATCTCCAGAGCAGACCTGATTTCCTGTGGGGTTTTGTGTTGTTGGTGGCTGATCTGGTTTCCAGGAACAAGTAAGTGCCAGCTGGAGGCTTTTCTCGTGGCAGGAACATTTTGAAAACACCTATCCGATGCAGACCCTCTGGTGAATGACAAATTGCAACCTCCTGTGGCTGCTTTTCCACAGTTTGGGATTTTATTGTGTCTCTTGCCCCCTCTGCTCCCTTACTTTTGTGAAACTAACCGGGACTTAATAATATGTGTGACATCTGATTGAGTCAGCCAGTAGCTTCACAGCTTAGCAGCGGATACACAACCAGACACAAAGACACACATGCCCCCACACACTCACACGTGACTGCAAAAGCCATTTCTCTTAGAAACCTGGATCCACTGCAATGATATCCCACAGTTTTGGCCAGTGGTGGATGTTTGTCCAAGGAAGTGAACCTCAGCCAGGATGATGAGATGTCACCCAAGGGTAATGGGGCTGGCTCTTCTTTTTGCCCTTGAAAAACCCCCAACAATTTGGGAGCTGTACTTCGAAGACTACTTGGTGACAACACAAAGTACATTACTCAAAAGTAAGGAAGCGTGGAAGCTATTTGGCTCGATGCTGCAAGGACCCCTGCTCAGGCCACCCCAGGCTCTGCGTGGTCACTGCTTGGGGAAGGTGTTTTTGGCTTGAGCTGAGACTGTGAACACATACTGCACTCCATGCTTGGGCCCTGGTCCTGACACAGCTCGGCTTACATGCACTGCTTTGTGCCTCTGTGTCTAAAGCTGTGACAATACTGTTTGGGTTCTTTTACACAAGCAGTTACAAGAATAATTTTACTGATCTCTGTGGGGCACAGAGCTGTGGGTCTGTGCCTGGGGCTGGAGCACCACAGGACAGCCCAGAGGAAGGGCAGTCCTGAGTTCAGAGCAGGGTTTAATTAGGGAGTTATATATCCAGCACAGGGCTACACACCAGGAATACGTGGGTCACCAATGTCAGTATGTGGGAATCCTTCACTTTTCCACTGGTTTCAGCCAGGGTCCTGTGCAAAGCAGATACGCAGGCATCATTGAAAAGGGACTCCTGATGCATGCAAGTGAGAGAAGCAGGGGAACCTGACTTCCACAGCCACCAAAATTTTGGGAGGACGTGACAGAAAAAATAAGGAAATTTGGTTTTTCTACCATGCTGATAATCTCATGAGTAACAGAAATGGGTCTGCTGCCTGCAGAGGTTGTGCTTCCAAACAGGCTGTTTGCTGCTATGGCATTCAGTCCTGGTGCGGAAGACGACAGCTTTAATCCCTCTGGGAAAAGCAAAGCCACAGAGGTTAATCAAGGCAGTCTGAGCATCAAGGCACAACAGAGCAGTTTTAAGATGCAGAGTTATTTTTATTATTGCAGTCCTGTAGGACTGATTGCAGCTGATAATCGTGCTTTGGCACTCCAGGGAGAGCACAGATAGTGACAGAACCTGTACAAGAGGAGGTGACTTGGTCCTCAGCAGCTGCCTGCCTGCCTCTTCTGGGTTTGCAGCCATGCCTGAAGCTCTGCCGACTCCCAGGCTTCTTAACCTAGAGAAATGAAACTGCTGGCAAGAGCAAGGAAAGAAGTGAAGGCTGGAAAAGTACTCTAAAGAAGTTCTTGGTTGCTTTGGTCTCACAAGCAATGTGCAGAAAAACCTCAGCCAGCTTCACACGTGATGGCTGTAGAACTGCTGTGGTTTAACTGCAGCCAGCAACTGAGCCCCACACAGCCACTCACTCACTCACCCCGGTGAGATGGGGGAGAGAATCATCAGGGCAAAACTCAGAAAACTTGTGGATTTGAGAGAGTTTCATAGATAAACAAAAGCTGCCCACAGAAGCAAGCAAGGAATTCATTCACCATTTCGCATGGTCAGGCAGGTGTTCAGCCATCCCCAGGACATTAGAGCTCCATCACGTGTAACGGTTACTTAGGAAGACAAACATCATAACAAATGTTCCACCTTCCTTCTTCTTCCTCCCACTTTATGTGCTGAGCATGATGCCATGTGGTGTAATATCCCTTTGGTCAGTTGGGGTCAGCTGTCCCGGCTGTGTCCCCTCCCAACTCCTTGTCACCAAGCCTGCTTGCTAGTGGAGTGAGTGAAGAGCAGAAAAAGCCTCGTCCTCCACTGGTTCAGGTGGTTCCTGGAATAGTAATTCCTGTAACATGCAACTCAAATCCTGGGTTAACAGAACTTAAAGGTATACCCATTATAATCTCCACTCTTGGTCCCTTTGGACCAGGCCATAGGGTTTAACATTGCAATAAACTCCTCCCCTTGCCCTGCTCCAGCTTGGACTTATCCACAGACTGCAGTCCCTTAGGGGGGTACCTGCTCCAAGCGGAGCCTTATGTAGGAGCCACAGTCTCTTCAGGGGTGTACCTGCTGCTGCATACATGTACCCACAGCCTCACGCCTGCTGCAGCATGGCCTTATCCATGGTCCACAATGCCTTCAGAGATGTAAACTGCTCCATTGTGGCCTTACCCACAGCCACAGTCTCTTCAGAAGTAAGCCTGCTCCAACATGGCTTTACTCATGGCTGCAGTCCTCCAGGGGACTTATCCATGGCCACACACTTTGAGA
>NW_009943625.1:0-850 GCF_000696875.1 Nestor notabilis
CAGGCGCAGCAGGGTCAGGGCTTGAAGACGGGCCACGGAGTTCGGTTCACCCTGTTTGGTTGTTAGGTGTTTGTGCTTTCTGCAACTTTCTTTCCCTGTCCTGAAAGTCAGAGCACGTTTCCTGCTACCCTTGTTGTAGGTTGCTGATGGCCTGTCTGTGTTTTGAAGGTGAATAATGGGCTTGGTTTGTGTTGTGTGTTTTTAAGGGGTTTAGTGTTGGACGCAGAGAAGAAGGGAGACAGCAGACAGTAAAGTGAGTTGGCTGCGCTTGGAATTACCTGCTGGAAAAAACTTTCCCAGGGCACGAGTCTTTGCAACCTTGCCAGAGATCAGCCTGTCCTGTAGTGCTGTTTTGCTACATTCTGTGGAGAGATTAATGGCTCTTAAAAGCAGGAGGGACTGTTATGACCGCTTAGTCTGATCTCCTGCAGAGCACAGGATGGAGAATTTCTTCTGCTTCAGGTCCATGACTTTGAGCAAAACAAGAATGTAAAAAAAGAGTTTCCCCCAGCCAGCGCAGCCAGCCCTGATTTATTCCCTTGGCCATAGCGTTTTGTCTGATCCCCCTTTTCCCTGCCCCTGCCTCTTGCCTCAGGACTCGGCTGCACAAGCCCCGCGTGTTTTTGTGCTCCACCCCGAAGCCTGTGGTAGCGTTGGGCAGGCTCGTTCCAGCCCTTGCCGGCGGGGCTGGGGACGCACATGCTGCTCTCGCTGTTTCATGTCTGAGGTGCTGAAATCCCAGAGGTGTGAAAGGATTTGGTAGGGCTGCTCCTGCGGGGCGGAACGCGCCGGCACGGCCGTGCTCTGCCTGAGGCCCGCGCTCCTGGCCCCGGCTGGTGGCCAAGAGCCC
>NW_009943626.1:0-342 GCF_000696875.1 Nestor notabilis
TTAGGTTTAGGGAAGGGTGAGGTATCTTTAAGGGACTGTGGGGTATTAGTTTGGAGGGACGTTGGAATACTTGGGAGCCCAGGCTGTGGAGGAGCCAGGGGGAGAGGAAGGTTACATCCCCCTCCTCAGCTCCAAAGGCACAAGCAGTTTTGAGTTAAAAGCATTTTCCACCCCCCAATCACCACACGCAGCCATTAACCAGGAATTCCCTATTTATTTCAGAGTTTTTTGTCTTTTTTTCCCTCGTCACCAGAGAATGACCGTGACCCGTTTCCATCACACCCGCTCTGCACAGAGAAGCCCAGGGGGAAGGGTACAGCGAGCGCTGGAGGATGAACCGCT
>NW_009943626.1:375-41313 GCF_000696875.1 Nestor notabilis
GCAGAGCACGGAGCAGACCTGGACGGGGTCGGTGAGGTTGGTTTTGGCACTAAAAAAGGAAAATGGAGATAATCTGCTGGAACTGGGAGGAGCACGAGTGCTTCTGGCTCTTGCTGCGGGGGTTTCTCGGTGCCCCACCTAAAGTGGATTAGATTTTGGAAGCCTTTGATGGTCCAAAATTCCCCTCCAGTGAGTGCATGTTCCATTGGGCCTGCTCACAACCACCCAGCACAGGCTTCCAGCCGCAGAGGGAATCGATTTACGTCTCCACTCCGGAGTGAGCTTGGGAGCTGGTTCATCCTCCGTCCGTTCCTCGCCAGGGATCAAAGAGCATCATCAAGTTCAGTCTTTTTCTTGAAAAGAAGCTAATATACAGAATATAAAGCACAATATATACACCAGTAACAGTAAACAGGTTCATCTCCACACTGATCAGTAGTCTGTTTTCATGTGTATAAAAAGAGATTCTTACATGACTCCAGAGGAACTGAGGAGAAGTGACACAGCATGGGGAGAGAGGCATCAATACCCTCCACTTAAACACCTTAAATAATAAATAACCATTGGTTTGGGGCAGAACTTAGCTAACACACACTTTAGCCACAGATAGGGTGTTTCAAGTGTCTTTTGGTGAAATCACATTACACTGGAAGTGTTTTTAGTGACCGAGCTTTTAACCATCCTCAACCCTCTCTAATTTAAAAGAAACTGCAGGATTTCAGATGAAATCTGTGCAGGGGTCACCAGGCTGGGCAGCCCACAACCGTGGGGTGTTCGGCCATGGCAACGACACAGCTCTGAAGCCACCCTGGGGTTGGTTTTAAGCATCATCATCATCATTTCCTCCAAATACAGAGCCAGCCAGACCTGTGAGCCCCATCTCTGCTTACAGAAGCACTTCACTGCTGGAGTGCCTCAAATTAGGAGGGAATTGAGCTCTAGAAGCAGCAAATACCCACTGCTTAAACACAAGTTGTTGCTTCTTCAAAAGAGAAGCTTTGAAAGGCTCCCACAATCGCGGAAGGGTCTTAAGACACTGAACTTACAGACAAAAAACAGACAAGAGGAAACAAATCGAGTGGTTTTCACTGCTCTGCCAGAGACTTGTGTTCAAGCCTTTAGTGTTCCCCTCTCCAGAAACAGGATGGCAAGGGACTGAATAAAGGATCTGGCAGGCTGTGTCTCTAGTTCACCTCTAAGACCAGCAGTATCAACACCAGGATACTACGTGCTGCCTTGAGTGGCAATTTGTTTTCTCATTTAGAAGTCAAACAGAAGTTCGAACCTACTAAAAGCTTAAATCTGGGTGACTTAACACTGAAGGCAAAGCTTTTTAAAACCTGTGTGTTCCCCTGCAACCAAGTCCTGGACCAGTGCAAAAGAATAAAAAGAGCTAGAAGTCCTGAAGAAACATATGGAAAATCCTCATCAGGGTACTATTAATCATGGAAGCACTAGGATTTCTTCATTTTGCTGTGATAAATCATGCTTTTTAAACATTCAGCTCTAAAATGAAGCACTCAAATGTGAAACACAACCAGAGGCTTCCCAGTATTGCAATTCTCCTGCTGCACTCTCCAATACAAACATTTTTCCACGATTTTCCAGAGCCAAGGGAAACAAAAGGAAATAGCTGCTTTAGTGAGCCCGCAGCAGCGCTGTGGCAAGGCTGTGAGCACCCCCTCATCGCCGCGGCTTTCCCTCTGCCAAGCCTGGACCAATGACCCAGCTTCTGCTTTTGTTGGCAGGAATGGTTACTCAAAATAAATAATCTCAGATCAGAAGCAGCTTTAGAACTAGATTCAGGCACGATTCCGAGCTATTATTTCATTTCATGGAGTTAATTCCAATTTCTGTGTGGACAAACACCATTTATCTTCGAGGCAGATAGAACACAAAGGATGCTCTGGGGCAGGATTTAAACCTCCTGTGCCACAGCGGGATGTGGCACAACCCAGTGTGCTGGGGGTTGGAACTGGATGATCTTAAGGTCCTTTCCAACCCAAACCATTCTGTGATTCTCATCACCCTGGTATTCAGGGGAGCAAACAGAGGTTCTTACCCTCACAGCAGAACACCCCACCATCAGGGGAAGGGAAACACACCAAAATGGGTGTTTTCACAGCAGCAGCGATTCTGCAGTGGCAGAAAAGCTGTTAAGTGTTTGCCTTCCCCCTCTTGCTCGACGAAGCGATGGGCGAGTGCTTCACAGCCATACCTGCTCATGTTGTTTCCACATTATCACTTGAAACCACTGGAGAATTTGAAGTCCCACCAGAGCAGAAGATATTTTACAAGGGAATAATTGCATTTGCTAACAGAGTTCTGTTTGTACTTTAAAAACCTCTAATAAAAATAGACTATATAGTGGGGTTTTATAAATAGATTACACATTTAGCTTAGATGAGTTTCATTACATCCCTCCCCCCCTTTAAAGAGTTTTGTCTTTAACTCATGTGAACTAACATGATAATTACTAAGTCTTTGCAAAAACACATTTGTACCACATTATTCTTTGGACATTTTTGAACATGCATCCACAAAAGCAACTGCCATTCGTTTACTGAAAACAGTTGTGTTGTACAAACCCATTTTAGGAATCAGATCGAGTCTTACACTGCTAACAAGCAAAAAAATTTGCTTCCTTGAAATCCCCGTTTAAAAAATGAGAAACAATGAGGAGGATTTTCGGATAAGTCTAAAAACGTGTCAATATGACACTGCCGTAAGAATAGAAAACAAAAAGAAAGTATTTACAGCTTTACAAAGGAAAAAAGAAAAGAGGTCATCAGAATCATTTCCAGCATTTTCACCTCTGTTTTTTCTGGCAAACTTTTGATCTGGTTTCTACGGAGTGGTTATATGCAAACAGAACAGGACCACTGTCAGCTAAGTCAGCAGCATCGCTTGAAACTAAACCAAAGACCTCCGAGGGAAACTCTCAAGGACCAACCGTGGTGATCCACTGAGTCCTACACAGCCTAAATAAAAATCAAACCCCGATCCCGAGTATGAAAACACCTTTTCTTCTTTAAAAATGGATTAAATATGCTTATAAGAAACAGACACCAACAACCATGGTAATTAACTGTCATACACATCACCACCATACACATTAATTCTAAACCCTCTACTCTAGCCCCGCATCCCTTACACTTCCCAACAGACACAACCCTACTACAGATGCTCCTTGTAATTATGGCTATGAGATAAACCCGAGGTTACAGCTACCTTGTTACAGCTGAAGTTCTGCTTCCTCACCTGGCTCTCGCTGGCAAACTGAGGATATTCTGTTCTTTCCTACCCTCACCACCCCAGCTCCCAGTTTCAAGAACTCTCAGCCTTTATCCTACCAGGACACTGAGTTTAAAAGGAAACAAATCCCACAACACAGCAGCAGCTAAGCCGGACGGCCGTTGAAATTGCTCCCTTTTCTCCAGTACCAAAGAGCATTTCCCAGCTGAGGAGAGCCAAACGACAGCCTCCACCAAGGCTGGGTCACTGTGCAAGTCGATTGCTTACCAACGCCTCCACCAAAGTCACTAAAGCATCACAGACATTCAGCTTTGGCAGATGGTTTCTCAGCCTAGTGAGAAACTATGTATTAGCAGCTGAAGTTCATACAGGCTTGAAAACCTTAAGAGTACTTGATTGAAAACATGCAGTCCCAGCCCCCTCACAAAAATACCCCCTCTCTTGTCCCCCACCCACCCCCCAGCTTGCAGCCCTAATGAACGTGACATTTACCACTTTGGCCATATAACAAATAATAGGAATGAGCACTTTGGAATAAAGTTTCTTTTCCAGAGAAAAGTTATCTACATTACATGATGAAAGAGGCTTTGAAAAAGCCCCTAACCCACACCACAGGAACCAAGAAGTTGCTAGCTACTCTATAAATAACTGCACTGAGTAAGGAAACCACCAGAATATCCTTGGATCTGTTTTCTTGGACAGAAACCATCAACTGTGGACCATGACCTCCACACTGTGGATCTAGATGGATCATCCCAGCACTCCTCCCCACTCTGAAAAACACAAGAAGCCTGTTTGATACGTGTAGCCTAAAGCACCATCATGTCTAAGCAGGAGATGGAGCTGAACAGTGACGAAACTCCAGGCAGCAACATGGGAAACTCAGATTAATTCGACATTACTGTACCCACAGTTACAGGGGGAACAGAAACCCTCCGAGGTCCTGCCCCTCTGCATAGCTGCACAAGACAGAGGCATTTCTGCCCAGGAAGGTGCCACATGCTGAGACATTTGCATTCTTTTTGGAAGAAAGCAGCACTGATTTACACTGGGTGCATGCTTACAATGCAGTTCTGCTGATTTCAGACCAATAGCCTGGAAACAATACTCAGGGAGCTAAACAGATTGGCCAGCTTACCTTTACATAACACTGAGAGGGTGCTTAAATCAGGTAGTTCCCTGCTCCTACATAGCAGCTTCTAAGCTTCCTGGCAGGAAAACAAATACATTTGGTATTTACTCCAAGTCTTGCAACTGCTAGTTAACTACACAGTTACCTTTAGGCAGTATTAACTACACTTTCAATCTTGGTCTAAAAAACAGACAGACAATTATTGGCTGAGGTTTATACCCTGTTTTTACCTGGCTGAGGTGCTACAATTCCCATTATAACCATACCTGATGATGACAGAGTTGCCCCAAACACCACCAAGACTTTTGATGCTGCTTTCTCCTGTGTAAAAATACAGAAAGATTGACAAAGTCTAGGTCTCCTCACTTTCTCACAGAGAAAGCACATGGCTGTCCCTCCCCAATTCTAGGGCAGCAGTAGTTTGGGATTCATTTTACTACGCCCTAAAAAGGATTACAGTATTTCCTGATGTTCAGCTTTCCTGAAGAACAGTGGTCTGGAACTCTCCCAGTGTCACGTCTCAAGCCTACGTCTATCCCACCACATGTCAGTTTATCCTGATGCTTCAACTATCCCACTCTAAACATCATGAAAGCAGCATAAAATGGAGTTATCTCCCTGTCAGCAAAGTCAAATCAGCAAACACCACGGTTTAAAAAAAGAACCCTGGAAAAAGAGAAAAACACAGAACACCACAAGAACTGAAGGGCTGATTCCCCTCCTAATCCAATCACTGGAAACAAAGGCATTGTAATATGACATTCCTCCTCAAAAGAAGCTCTACAGATAACTAACATGTGCAAATGTGGTTTTAGCTTTCCTTTCCCAAGAGATAACTGTTTCCCAGCAGGGACCAAACATTCCATATAAATAAGGCGAGCATTTTTTTTGTGTGGGTTTTTTTGCATAGAAGTTTATCAGTGATATTCCCACCCATGGAACCCTCCTCTGTCCCCTGCTTTGCCACCGAGCTGAGACCTGCTGCTTCTTCAGACTCTGGAGTCGAGCAGAGAGCTTGTAACACATCTCAAAGGCTCCTTCAGCCAGAAAGATGGAATTGAGAAACTCCTTTTAATATTGTAGAACTGCTCAATCCTAAAAGCTGTCACTACCCCTGCTCTTATTTTAAAGGTTTCAAGTTCAATTTGGACTGTCACAGTTCAAATTGTTACAGTTCAATTCTGGTTTTTTTGAGCCAGACTTTGGTAATGGCACCATAATTGTCTTGGGTTCACTTCTCGTTTTGCCAGCATTCTTTTTGCCAATGGGTGCAGCAGTTCAATAAAACCATGAGCTTCTTGAAATACCCAGAGCCTTTGCAGCACCATTCTCTGCTGCCAACAGATTAGGATTTGTTGAAAGAATATTTTGTATAAAAACACCTGCTATTAATATTCCACTGGAGCTCAAAGTGGCTCAGCTTGGGGCAAAGGCACAATTAAAACACCATGTTTTCTTACAGGACTCTGCATTTTATGATTTGTAGAACAATAGAAATTTACAGCACCAATCCTTGGGTGGGGTGGGGATGCGTGTAGGAATGAGTCCTTAGAAACCCTGTGTGAGGGCTTTCGAGTCTTAGTTTTATCTTCCCTCACATCAGTGTATTCTTTTATAATCTTTTCTTGCATCTTCCCTTTCACTGGAATGCTCCGACTGTGTATCAGGTGACCATGGGCTCCACATCCGTCTCTCTGTCCAACTCATCCTGAATTTCATCTGTGTTTCCTGAGTCGCTGCTGGCTACAGAGCTGGGAGATGGAGAATTTCTGTGGGGAAAGTCAGAGAAAGGTTCAGACAAGGAATTAAATATCAATGACAGAAAGGGGGGAAAAAGGAACCTTTGAATAAAATGGTGGCTTTCACTCCCCAAAATGTTTTGCAATGTACTTTATTAACATTAAACTTTGGGTTTATGGTAAATACCAGTAGTGAAACAGCCTGTATGCTGCCACCCCGCTCCTGCTTTTGTACAAGCACAAGGCCTGCCCTAGGTTTACTGGTGAGGAAATGGACAATAAACTTCCTACAGAGATCATATAACAAGTATAGACTTGAAAACTCTAAAAATGTTTATCATCTTGTTCTTTTAAGCCAGGATGTGTACTGGGGGCAAGCAAGAGCTAAGAAAAACCCCTTATAGTATAGGGTCTTTAACACATGAGAAGGTTAAACCCCACGTTCTTCATATAAGCCCACAGTCAAGGTTTAATCTGGGGTTTTGTTTAAGAGTTCTAGGCCCATGATGTTCAGACTAGACATCTATCCGAGTTAGAGATCCCTGGTTTTACCCACAGGTGTTGAATCCTTTGAGCTGTTACTGTGTGTAGGAACACACAGTTACAGAGTTCCTTTTTGACTGGTCTTTGATCCCCAACAAAGCACCTTATCTAAAGGACAAAACGATACTATTGCCTTTAAAACAAGTTGGGAGGAAACAAACTAAGCCTCTTGAAACAGCCCAGGCAGAAGGGTAACAATACCTGTCAGCTGAGCCTTTGATAAGCCTACGACAGGTTTCCATTTGGACATCCAGGCCCCTTTTCATACTACACATTTCCATGTACTCATGAAGGTGGCGATTCATGTCACTCTTGGCTGTGGCCAGTTCCAGCTGTAAGAGAGAATCATCAGCCTCAGGTGAGTTGGTAACAGCTTCTCCCAGCTTCACTGCATTCTGTGTGGAGATACTAAAGCTGCCCAGAGCCAAGCCAAAACATCCACACCATTTATGTTTAACCTCAGCGTTGTAAACCACCAACTCATTCATCAGCTTATGAAGTGCATTTTAATCGAGCTCAACACTGGTTTTAAGCAGCCCTCAAGTTGGGTTTTTTCTGCTGCTTGGCATCTTGTTTGTCAACATGCAGTAATTAATGAAAGCATGTTCTAGGCAGGGCAAAGATCAGGAGAAGCTACAGCTGTTGTGTCTGGCAACCTCCGAGGCCATGTCTTGGAAAGCATTTCCCAGTGTGACAGTGGATATGCAAGATAAATAGGGGATAAAGAATAATAGTGCATTTTTGTTCTCTTTGTTCAGAAGGTTCTCTCTCAACCAGCTACAGATTGATGCTTACTCAGTAATTGTGCTGTGCAGAGAATGGTATTTAGGAAAGAACCCCAAGGGTATGTGTATGTGTAGAGGAAAACGCCTTAGATGCACAGACATTCCACCTTTCCTCTGTGCATATACTGGACCAGAACACTGTATGTCTTCATCCACTAGAAAGAATTCACATGGTCATGATCCACTTCCTTACCTCTATCTGCCCTATTGTTTCCTGGTATTCCTTGTCTCTCGTTTTAAAGAAAGACTCTGTTTCGTGGATCAAGTTTCCCAGGTTTTCTTCCTGCAGGGGAAAGGAGGACACACAGAATTAGCAAGAATCTAACAAGGAATTCAGAAGGTTTTCTTGTTTAACCTGCTCAGAAATGCAGGTTGGGATGTTCTTTCATACAAAGATTCTTTTAAATACATTTTTTACACAGGCAGGGAATATTCTGCTTCTTAAAACACATTTTTGTACAATGACCATGGCTTTGTACACACAGATATAAAGTCTCTGATCAAGGGACCTACAGACCAAGGCTCCAGCAACTAAAAGCATACACCTGATGCTACTGAAGAACCAAACCCATGGATTTTCCTGAAGCTTTCACAGTCTGATCACACTTAGATTGTAACTGCTCTCCAGCCATGAGGCTTTGTTTTCCTTGCATTGACCAGACTGCTACTTACAGCTTTGCTCTGGAATGCTCATTTTCCAATTGCATATTATTACTCTGTCCTGGGTTCAGCTACAGCAGTCATTTTTTTCTCCTTCTTAGCAGCTGGTGCAGTGCTGTGGTTTTGACTTTCAGCCTGGGAACAACGCTGATAACACCGATGCTTTTACTTGATGCTCAGTAATGTTTACTCTGACCAAGGACTTTCTCAGTCTCATGCTCTGCCAGGGAGGAGGGGAAGCCGGGAGGAAGCAGAGGCAGGACACCTGACCCAAACTGGCCAAAGGGCTATTCCATACCACAGCACGTCATGCCCAGGATAGAAACTGGGGGGAGTTACCCGGAAGGTCCAGATCGCTGCTCGGGTCGGGCTGGGTATCGGTCGGCAGGTGGTGAGCGGTTGTGTCCTTTTCCCTTGTTATTCCTCTTATCATTATTACTGGTAGCAGCAGTGGTTTGTATTATACCTTAGTTACTGGAGTGCTGTTATCTCAACCCGTGGGAGCTACATTCCTCCAATTCTCCTCCCCATCCCTCCGGGAGCGGGGGGAGGAAGGAAGAGGGGGGGAGTGAGCGAGCGGCTGCGTGGTTCCAAGTTGCCGGCTGGGCTTGAACCACGACATACTCTGAAGTCCTTTCAGTCTCCATTAGCTCACACTTATGCTCTGCAAGAATTGTTTCCTGTTGAAATCTGGAACTGCTGGATAAAGCAAGCTCACTCCAGCGTGCTACTGATGAAATGCCACATGCAAGAACACATGCTGTCCCATAGGAAGCATTCTGCCAGACAGCAGCTCCCATAACATCATCACTTTGGACTGTCAGTACAGTCTGGGCTTCAAAACACACGGCATTATCTGAGGCTGTCACAGAGACTAAAACAACGTCACTGCTCTCTCTTGCATGTTATTACCTACCTCCTTTTTCCAGAAAGAAAATGAGCATCCACTTAATGCAACTGCACTGATGAGCATTAATTATGTTTCCATCCTCTGCTCATATCTGAGGCAGCTTTATCAGGATCATGCCTGGTATCAGCACCAGGCTATCCAGCCTATAGCTGCAAGAATCATTCCACTTATCCTTTTATATGCAGAAGTGCTTTAAGGAGCAAGGTCATAAAAGAAGGTGGCTATGGCACCGTGTAAGAACTTGAAAGGAATAAAGCCACTGGAAGAAGATTCAGACATGTAAAGCACGATGTTAAAGACCAGGCACAGTTGGAGCAGTCTTTATTCTGAACCTCCATCTACAAGACAAATCTACCCTTTCCTTGTATAATTTTCATTTAGAAGGATTTAAGCTGCTTAAGACCTTTATGGAGTTTTTGCACGTAAGGTCTGAGTTCGGCAATATTCCTCTGATAGCTCTGCTTATACATGCACACACGGGTATATGCAAATCAATGTGTCACTAATTCCAGCACATGGCTGCACATTATCACTCTGCCACTCTCCCTGCTCAGAAGACGACATGTAGCTAAAGCACACTGCTTTCTGCAGCCCTAGCACTTCCCAGTAATCTCTGCAGTTTCAGAGGATGCCAGATGATCTACAAACGGGAAGACGTAACATTAACACGCTCCTGGCAGTCAACACAAGACAATATTCAGGAGACTGCTGCCTCAGCATCTTTACACTACAGCACTGATGGAAGGAGGCAGGATTATTTCTTACCTACTGCTGTTGTGCTGCTCTGTAATGAAATAATAGCATTGCATTTAAAGACTACCCGCACAAAGCCTGACCTTGGCATTTCAATCACTCTTTAGGCTCGTTTAAAAAGGCTCAGGAGTCACCGAATGAGGCAGCATGCAGCCATTAGCTTATTTAGTGTGGGATCTTAAGGATTAAAAGCAAGCTGTTTATTATCCACCAATGCCAGGAGAATCCTATTGACTAAGAAGATGGAAGCACAAGATTCACGGCTTCAGAAGATCCCTGGGGCCTTACGCAGTCCTGCAGCCCCAGCTTCTTTGTTTGTGATGGGATATACATGCTCTAACACCTTCCACAGGCCATCCTGAGTTTATTTTGCTCCCCACTAAACTGTGCCATCATATGTGCTGCGGGTACTATTTTGACAATTAAAATGTGAGCAATAATCTACAGAGATGCTGTGTAGAAGATACATGGCTCAAGATAAACGCCTGCTTAGGGTGGCGGGTGTGATGTGATGCTCCTGCAACAGCCAGCCACGCTGGATCTTTTGACACTCACGTGGTACTTTTAAATACTCAGCTTGAAGGAGCAGAAGAAATGAAGTTTCAAATAAACTGATTGCACAGACTGAAAAGCAACCACAGAGAGAAAGCACTAAGAGGATTTTTAAATCAAAGCAAGCTTGTGTGGCAAACTAGATCATCAGTCAAATATCCAAAGGCTCCGATGGCTGAAAGAGCAGCTGAGGGGTACAGGTTCTGCAGAAAACAGTTTGAGAGAAGGAGGGAAATAAACTCACCTCTCCTTGGAGGTCAATGGAAGGATTGCAGTTTGTGAAGTCTTCCCAGAGCAGCAACGTTTCCTCATTCTCCTCCCATGTTAAACTATCACAGTCATCATCAAAATCGAATGTCTCCCGACTGTTAAGGGAACAGAAAAAGCATTAGTGAAAACGACTCCAGCCCCACTCCTCTAATTAATCATTCCCTAATTAATCATGAAAAGAGGGGCTATGAGGACTGAGCGCAGGAAACAATGCAGCAGCTGAAAATCCTCACGGGTTTTACAAACAGGCTTTGCCACTGTCCAAGTCCCTCACTCCTGGGCTCTTTGCCACCCCACCCCCAAGCCGAATAAAAGCTCCTTGTTACTCTCCTTTGCTGGCAGCCCTCAGCCCTAGCTCTGTCCTCCAGGTGGTGCTGCACATTAGTGTCCCCTGTTTGCAAAACCACAAAAACGTTTGAAACGACTCTTTTTATACATGGGAAAATGAGTCCAAACAGTGTGAGGAGTTTTACAAGAAACAGCCACCAGAAGACTCCCTGCTGCTTTGCATGTTGAAGTTCAGCCAACATTTCCCCTGCAGCACTTAAAACACATCATTTCCAAAAGTAACAATGAGGAAAAACTCAAAGCGACGTGCAGGTGAGCAGAAATACTCACTGTTGACTTGGACAACAGAGATACTACTACAGCCACTTAAGACTGAGAACAAACAGCGGCAAGAGTGGCCTTTAACCTTGTTATGTGGTTAAGCCCCTTTAGTATGTGCTGTTGTGTAATAAAGGAAAGTTTTAGAAGGCACCGAGTCCCTGTTGGTTTGAACAGCAGCAGAGCAGAACACCAGTAGCTGCTTCTTGTCCTTGCTAAGGAGGCCTGACAAAAACCTGAATTTGCTCCCAGAAGCAGCCTGCTCATTTCAGACTGATGCATTTTTATTGCTTGAGCTCACTTCCTTTTAAGCAGATAACATCTCAGGCCGGAAGCAGAGGCCAATACTGTCTTCAGGAGGCTGAAGAGCTTGGCAAGAGACAAGCTATTTGCCTGGACTCAGCATGACTTTAAAAAGTCATTAAACCAAAACCCCTATAAACTTGGACATACAGAATCGTGCCTTTTGCAATGCAACTTTTTCACATCAGTTCTTTTCTGCAAGAGCTATCCTTGTTGGAGAGCACAAAGGCTCCAGTTCTGGCTGCTGCTTACTTCAGACACACACTGTTCAAAGCTGACTGCATTGACTTTACACTACTAGACACGTAAGGAGTAGGTTTGTGACAGATAAAATGCAAGTTGTTTTGTTTCTGTGAATGACAGAAGCTCTTCAGCTGTGTATTTTCTACTTCACAAAGAGCCCAAATCCAGACAGCCTTAGAAATGTACCATCCCCAATAAGCCACGAACACTATTCTAGATCAAGCCAATTTGAACCTATCAACAAGCGTCCTGCAGTGATTCGTGCCACGTGTAATAGGATGAGGAGATAAGAACTTCATTAACAGCACCAATAAAAAGCAGGTATCACAGCACAGGTTTAGGAACAAGACAAAACTAAAAGCTAAATGCAGTACCAACCTTGTAGCTAAATCTTAGCCTCTTGCTTTTCTAACACCTACACTCTCTGCTGTCACACTGAGTTTTAGCAATAGAGAAGTCAAAACTCTATTTATTACACTGAATTTTCTTAAGGCCTAAAGATATCTAAACCAAGAATCCTAACAAGAGGAGTTACCTATGACTTTGGCAGGAAACATGCCCTCCTGGATGTGAAATTCAGGTAGAAAGACAGACATTCCATGAAAACAGAACTTTAGGGAACAGCTGACGACAGAAGAGGAGTTAGTGCTTCCTGGAAAATTTCTTGTGTACTCCTACATGTGAAATACCGTCCTACATTGTGTGGGAAAGCACTGGGAATTCTTCCTTCTGCAGTCACTGCAGGAGTTGGCAGAAATCACTGCTATTCAGTGCTGGGGAAGTCAGACCTACAGTGCTTGCTGGGGCTATTCTCTGCCAAAAGAAAACAGCAGAGACCCTCAAAAGCCTCACCAGGCTGTGGCCACCTCCATCACTTCCAGAACAGGAGAAGAGAACAGCAGGACACAGCACCAGCCAGCTTCCTGCACTGCTTTGTGTGCCACCAAGGTGCAGAGAGTCTCTTCTCGAGTGCAACAAACTTCGAAAGGCTCCAATTTGGGAGTCTTTAGGCAAAATAAATGCCAGTCCTTCCAGCTGGGGAGACCAGATTCTGCAGCAAGGCTTAAAACTGCTAAAACTGATCTTCTGGACAGACCCACCACTACCATTTGCCTATAGCTCCACTGAAGGACCATGCAAAACACTACAGAAGTTTATATCCACTTTGATCTGAGCTTTCAGTGATCTTGCCTAAATCCCATCCAGCCCAAGCAGCAGTGAGGTTCTTTCCAAAACTCTAGAATCTAGTTTTCAGCCAAATACGCGGAATAGACTCAAGTTTTGTACTTTTTTATGGTGTTGCATATTTCTTGTTTTGCTACTGTTGTAACAGTACTGCATTGGAATACTGTGTACAGTTCTGGTGTCCCAAGCATAAGAAGGACATGGAGCTGTTGGAGCAAGCCCAGAGGAGGCCACAGGGATGATCAGGGGCTGGAGCACTTCCCATTTGAAAACAAGCTGAGAACATTGGGGCTGTTCAGCCTGGAGACCTCATAGTAGCCTTCCAGTATCTGAAGGGGGCCTGTAGTAACATGACAATCAGTGACAGGTTCAAACTGAAACAGGGGAGATTTAGGTTGGATATAAGGAAGCTCTTCCCTGTGAGGGTGCTGAGGCGCTGGCACAGGGTGCCCAGAGGAGCTGTGGCTGCCCCATCCCTGGCAGTGTTCAAGGCCAGGTTGGACACAGGGGCTTGGAGCAACCTGCTCTAGTGGAAGGTGTCCCTGCCCGTGGCAGGGGGTTGGGGCTGGATGACCTTTAAGGTCCCTTCCAACCCAACCCATTCTATGATAACAGCTTATAGCAGAAGCAGATGTCTGTAATTTTTTATATTCTCTATGGTTCCCCTTACTTAAGGGAGGAACAAAAATCAGTTCATTTTATTTGAATTTCCAGACAACCTTCAAGCATGTGGCAGCTCAAGTGTTCTGGGACTAAGTCTGCATTTCAGAACAAGCTTTCCCCACGTTGTCCATGATACTCACAGCTGATTAAACATACGCTTCATTTCATCTGTGATGTTCAAGGAGCAGCTGACCTCATCGTCAGAGAACCTGCTGTTGTCTCCATCCTGTTCAGAGAGGTCATCATCAGACGTGAGCTTGCGCTCTTTCTTCTTGGAAGCCACCTTAATTGGAGAGAAGAGCAGTAACTAGAAGGTTCAACTGAGGTGCTGCACCATGAGGGGCAGAAAGAAAGGAGAGGCATTAGGTTTGAGCAGATACAACTGTTCATCAGGTCCCAGGCAATTCAGGCCCTGCCCGTATTTAAGACAGGAATTGCATCTGTTAATGGGTGGTGAACACAGAGCACAAGGAAGCAGTTCAGAACAGGGAAGAGCAAAGCAAGCTGCAGGCTGCCAGTGCTCTACAGATGTCCATCTGTTCACTGGCACCGGTCTGTGATCGACCAGAGCACGTGCAGAGGTTAGAATGATACAGGGAAAAGCACAAGCTGGCAGGAGTGCCCAGGCAGCAGGCTTGAGAGCAATGACAGAACTCTCCCTCTCTCCTGCCACCACCACAGGACTGAACTACTGCAAAAGAGCAGACAGGAAGCCTTGCTAGAGAGCCTTGATTCAGGGTCACTCCCACCCCAGCAGCAGAGGCAGGCTGCTCATCTGCAGGCTGACAGAAGAAGGGTTAAACTGAACCATGAAAATGCCTGGACAGCCTCAAAGAAATGAAGTTCAGAAACATACAGAGAACTCAAGGGATGCCCCTGCAAGGGGTGCAGAGGATCACTTCTTCATCTGAGGGCTGTGAACAGGAAAGAGATTCACAGATGGTGCCACAGAGTCACAAACACACAGTCCACTCCCAGCCTACTCTAGGTTTTCCTCTACTCAGCATATAAACCATCCCTTACTGGTATTGTTCTCCACGATGATCATTTTAACCACTGCATGCTTGACCAGAAGCATGCTCTGCAGTTACCTTTGAGCAGAAAGATATGGCAATTCTACTCAAAGACAGGAGGGAACCACTAGCACAATGCAATGGCTCAACATGCTAGAAAATAATTGCCTCCCATAAGGAAATCTGAGTCTTTTGGGATACAACGGGAAAAAAAAAAAGAATCTATCAAACATTTAAAGCAACTTCCCTATAGCCAGGAAGCACAACCAGTAGAGACCACAAGGATCTCTTACAGTGGTTCTGTACAGCATTTAGCACACTATATGGCATCACCATACAGAGAAAAGCGTCCAACTTATTCAAAGACTGAACAAGACACACTTAGATCAAAGTAGAAGGAAGCTGGATTAATCCCAATTGAAACTGCAGTTGGGACAGAAGACCAGCTGCATCAGGAGTTACAGGTTTGCTCCACGCAGAGCTGTAACCACTTGCTTTTGGAGCAAATCAAATCACTTTCCTATGAGCACCAAGGAGCCACATTAGGTCAATGAAAGCAAGGGGAGTTTCTAGTTCAAAGCAGTCATAGCTCACCATCACAGAAGTGTTATTTCTGGCCTCGGAGCTTGAGCCAGAAATAAGAACATTCAGATGACACTTGCAAAAGCTTAAAACCCCTCACTTGTGAAGGGAACAAATGTGAGGAAGCCATTTATACAAACCTACACCCTGGAATGCTTTTTTCCCTGCATTCATTGTAGACTAGCATCAGACTAAGAGTGTGTCTTAAAGGTCATCCTGAGGCTTCTTAGCTTAAACTCTCTAAGTGTTGTGCTCTAAGCACTACAGCAGAAGAGAGCTACGCTTCAAGACTGAGAAAGAAGAAAGTGTGTCTGCACAGAGAAATGTCAAGAGAAGGCAAATGACCTGGACCACACTCCTCAACGCTGCTCCCTCTTGTCCCCTCACTCCCTGTCCTACCCTATGGAAAATTCATGGCCTAATCACCTGGAATATCTTGGAAACGTCTTCAGAGTTGCGCTGCTGCGCTACATCGCACAGCTTGGCTGTGATATCGATTCGCCGACAGATGTCCATGTCCACCTTCATGGCCTTTTCTTGAATCTTTGTGTCCAGGTCTGTCATGGGCTGCAGGAAGGACAGTAGTGATTATCCTCTATTATTATACAGTTCAGGAAAGAAGAGATACCCCTCAGTATCTCTCTAACCCCAGGGCACACCACTCTTAAACAATATTACATCTTGTTCTCTGGGAAAGGCAGTACATGGACAATCTAAATGGACTGGACAGCTAACAAATAACATTCATATCTGAGTCTAATCCAGTTCCAGAGTGTTCTGCCACTGGAAAACCTATCCCCACCCCAAAACAACTGCTAGATGTGGCAACAGGCAAATTGTATGGGACGATAAAGCTTTAAAAATGGAGCAGAAAAACCCTGCTGAGACCAGGCATGACCGAATAAAATCTAAGACCTGGGACTATGCAACAGTTCCCCTCCTTTCCGACAGGAAAACTGTGCCTGCAAGGGGCAGCTGCTTTTAAAACAGACCCCAGGTTACACATGAAAACATGAAATTAAGACTGGATCTACAGAGATCCATGAGAACTTGTGACACACAAAACACTCCTCATGGCACTAACCTGGCTTCCAGCCTAGCAAAAATCCTATTTGAGAAATATCTTGTCTTGCTTCCCTCTGGGCAGTAATTATAAACATCATTTATAGGAGATACTCCCACTCAGACAGTACATCTGGCTCCTTATGAAGAAACATTAAAGTAAAAAGCACATTTTCCAGCCTAGACAAGACTTACTCTGCTAGAAAGTACCACTTCAATGGCCAGGCAATGCTTCCTCCGTGACCAGAAAAGCAGAAACACCCTTTGCAGAGCATTCTTAAATACCAAATCCCTTTTCCAAGAACAAAACGTTGGGTTTAGGGTTTTTGTTTGGTTGGTTTAGTTTGGTTTTGGTTTTAAACTATTAGAAGAGTTCTCCTCCAGCCCCTGTCAGCCACCTTTGGACAAGCTAAAGATCTCTGTTTTACAACCACACTGAGAAGAAATTCCTGAACACTGAAACACTCTTAAACACTCTTAGTTGATAGGTACCAGCAATTCTTACCCACAGGAAGGCAAGAGCCACATGCCAACATCCTGCATTTCTCTGCTCTAAATATTTAGACAGCGAGATTCAAAACAAGCCTTCTCACTGCTTTCCTTATGCTCTCTTCTCCCTTACAGGGGTTGCAAAGCCCAAAGCACACTTGCTCTCAAGTTGAGGAGGATGTTTGCCTTCACCACCACCCTTTGGGTACACATGGAGCAATGCTTCTTCCTCAGTGAAAACGTCATGACAGTGATGCAGGCCTAAGGAGTTCTCCCTTTCACACTGCCTCCAACCATGCGTGCCTGTCCTCGATTAAACACTGAAAGAAGAGACAGCTAATTGCCAAATTTCACAGGAACAGTGGCCCTGAGAGAATGGATTTGACACCAGGGAGCAGGTTCTGCAAGTTTCTATACACCCAGAAGGAAGCAGTTCTATGCAAAATTACTGAATAAATAAGCATAATAGGACATATTCATTAGACAACTGGTATCTGCACTACTTCAGTCTTACAGAGAACAGCACCTCACTTGATGTTCACTTGGCTTATCTTTCTAGACACCTGCATGAGTATATGCTCTCAGTATGTCTAAGTGTTCAAGGCCAGGTTGGACAGGTCTTGAAGCAACCTGCTCTAGTGGAAGGTGTCCCTGCTTTAAGGTCCTTTCCAACCAAAACCAGTCAAATTATCCAGTCACAGCCTAAAAGATCCCCAGCCTTGAAGTGAAGTCAGGATCTAATGAGACACAAGTCTTTTACCAAAACAATCAGGTCGAAGCAGCACTGGAAACAAAGCCAGGTACTTGAACCAGTGATACTGGGTTAATCAGTTCAGAGCTTTCCTAAAGGGAATTGGGAAATACATAGAAATCCCTTTCTGACCATGACTCTCTCGTGTGACTCAGAGCAGAATCCCTCCTGGTAGCAGTACGTGGTGCTGCTCAGTGATGAGTCCTTCACCCTGACCTGTCAGTTCTCCAACATCTGTGCCATGGCTGCAGATGTGAACACTGGCACTGCCAGCTGTGGAGAACAGGGAAGGGAGGAAGAGTCCAGGTTATGGGCTAAGCAGCAAAGTTAATGCATCTCTACACAGACCAGACAGGAAGCAGGGGGCAGGGTGATCTGTCTGATGCATTAGATCATAAAGGCAGCCATAAATGCTAACTACAAAGCAGCACTCACTAAGACCATAACCTTTTCATGAATGAAGCCATTTGCATGACACACACATTTGACAAAGGCAGTGGGAGTTGGCCACTCTGCTCTCCAGTGTACTTACATCACTCATCAGACCCTTAAAGACCACAAGTTCTGCTTTCAGTCTCTCAATCTTTTCATTTAACTCCTCATGGAGAGCTTCGGCTTCCTGGGCCTCCTGCAAGAGAAAGCACACAAAGAACTAAGGGCTAACAGGTCAATATATGCTTCCTCACTTAACCTGAAGAGGGCTGATAAGGCTTGTCACCACCCCCAGACCTCACTTTGTCAGGGACTTCAGCCTCCCTGCTTCAGCTTGCAAACATCAACACTGTTCTCTAGCATTGAGCAATGCAGTCAGCTGCTCTAGCTAGAAGAGAGACTTGAAATTAAAAGACAAATTCAAGTTATTACCAGCAGAATAAAAGGCACAGAGAAAACCTGTACTTTTCAGTACATACTATTTAAAGCTTACCTCTCGTAAGGTTTCTACCATAGATTCCAGACTCATTCTCCTTGTGAATTCCTCTTCCCATCTGAAAGACAAGATTTGGAGGCCAAGTGTTAACTGATTTCCCCCCCTCAAAATCACAAGTCTTCTGATAGCTGTAGGATGATGACAGTTACTTGAAATGTAAAGCAGATGGTCCCCCACACTTGTACACCCTTAGCACAGGAACGTTAAGCCTGTAGGAGACTAAAAGCTAAATCCACTTCCGCTGGGATCTCTACTCTTCCTGCTCTCCTATGCAATACTTGGTTGCAAATAAAGTGGGCCATTTTCACTGCAAGAAGAACCAGTTGAAGGCAAGTTACGTGAATCAGCAGCTGTACTATTCATCTGTTCACTCCAATCAATTCATACCTTAATGTGCTTTTGATATCAAAATCCTCAATAATCTACATGCCTCAATCATATCCCAGCACTATCACTTCAAGGAGTACTCAGAGAAGCATCCTTGAACGCAGGGAACACACACTCACTCTGCTGCAGTACTGAATGGGCAGAAGAAAAGGAATTACAAACTATGTAATTAAACCTCATACTATGAGCATCATGGCATTTGAGTTCCTTATTGGATTAAGTGCATAAATATCCCAGTTCCCCTTTTTCAGCATCAAAACCCTTTAAGGAGCAAAAAGCACTATCTGCCCATACTAACTCGAAAGCTGAACTCTTGAAAACATGATGATACCCCATTCACACACATTGCTATGGTTTGAGTTTGGGGAGGAGAGAGGAAGTTAAACGTGTCCCTCTTTTTGAATGGGCAGTGGTGTCGCATGAGCCTTGTCCAGTCTATTATAACAACAGGAATTACACCCCTGGAAGAGAAACTTTGGATACCACGTGAGGAAAAACAATCTTGTGAATACCATCTCTGAGTAGCAGCATGGTAATTTCTGTTGCCACTTCAACACTTTATAGCCTAACTGAAAAGGGAAAACCATGGCCCAGAAATCCATGAAATCAAAGGATTCTTAAAAATGCAAGGTTAAATTTGCCCAAATGCATCGTTTCCTCCTTTTTTCAAACCCACAAGGGAACCTGGTGATGGGGAGGTTGCAGATATTCCCACCGAGGCAGCCGGTTTGATGCATGTGTAATCACTTTGCCACTCGATACATCTCCACATTCCAAGCTCAAATTTAATCCCATCTGAAATGGAAGCCAGGGGGGACCCTTTCAGCAGGAGCAGGCTCCGTGCTATGGCAGTTTGCTGTCTTCAGGAGCAATCACAAGCACCTGAAGGGGTTACATCTTAATGCAGCAGCAGCTCAGAGGAGCACAGTGCCAAGATGACATGCTGCCTGCATCTGCTTCTTCCTGCTATTGTGGGGCAGGAATCTCCAACATCATGGCCTGTGGATTCTCTGTCACACAGTCCGATTTATGCAGGAAGCCTTGTTGTGCATCTTTTTAGCAGCAACAATTTATTGCCAAGCAAAGGAAAATATTTAGGTTGAAATTTGCATTTGTCATCAAATGTTTTAGTTCATATTTGCAATTCCTTTTTGTTTTTTTCACTACTAATACACATATTTCTATAAAAATAGTAACTGGATATTAAAATGTGTTACCCAGATTTTAATACTAAAGTCAGCAAGGTGAAACTAAAGCAAATGGGTTTGCAATCTGGAAGATGGGCTCCTTCTGTTACAGGAGGAGTGTCGCATGGCTTTAATCATTCCTCCTGGTCTCTCTGCCATCAGGCTGTCATTTAGGGCTGGAAGTCAGGCAGACACTGCAAAAATTGATAGGGTGCTTCTCCAGGTCTGCACGGTTGCAGGGAGGACTCCTGCCCGCACCCAGCTCCGCCTGCTGACGATTTGCACCCTCACAGTGCACTGTGCATCCTGCACAGGGGAAATCATAACTGGGTGGTTCTACAGCCTCTGCCAAAAGGCAGGGAAAAGGATCAGCATTCCTCCGAGCAGTGCAGCCGGCCTGGGCTGCTGCCAGAATTACACATCTCGGTCTGCTCAGACCCAGACCTTCCCCATCCAGCAGAAATTCCACGAGTTCCACTCTTTTTCCTTTGTGCCATTTTGCAGCACAGTGATTTACAGCCCTAATTCCCTTCCATCGTACTCATGATGTCTTCAAGAGGAAAAGGATTGCCTTTTTTACACACATACGTACCCTCCCTGCAATTCCTCTGTTCCTCATTATAGGAACAATAAAGCAAGCAGGTAATTTTTAACCAAAAAGTTCATGTCTAACAAAGAAATTTACACTGGACTGACATAAGGATCCTCATTCTGAACCTCAGAGCACATTTCTCCCACCCACCACCAAGCTGATTAACCTCATTTAACAGCTAAAAATGCCAATCTTACTTTCTCCTCACATGGAGACCTCAGGAGACTATTTGTAAGGACGAGAGGAAGGAAACGGACAGGAAAGTAGAGGATGACAATGAAGCAGAGGATTAATTCTCTATTTCAGCTTCCAAGGAAGTGAGATAATAGGAAGACTGCTCATTCACATGATCATCCTGTATTTGCTGTAACACACAGAGCTTTAAATGGAGCCTTGGCAGCTGTGCTACTTACTACACACTCCAGCAAATGCAGCAGCGAGGAGTCAGTGTGCCACTGAGAAGATGCTAACTGTAGCTCTGATGTCTTTAACATGCAACACACTAAATTATTCTCCTGGTCGTTTATACTAGTCGATATTTTTCTCTTCAGTTACCATCTAAAAGCAGAAGATGCTCTTCCACAAGTCTCAACCCCAGCAGGCTGCGGTGCCTCCTACTTCCTAGCAAACAGAAGCAGTGGTGCCACCCTGCACACACGTCCATGAAAGGGACCAGCCTGGCACTCCCTCCACCTCCAGGACGAGGGAAGGGAAGCATCACCCGACCATCACTTCTGCAGCACAAAGCAGAGTGAGCAGGTAGCTCCTGGGCTGGATCAGGATGGGAGCAGCAGCACAATGGGGACTGTAATCCCAAATGGGAAGCGGCTGCACACACGGTAGGCTAAAAACCCAGCACTCTTCATGTATTTGCTGCAGGGTATTACCCAGCCAACTGCTCCTGCTGCTCTCAAATACACTGATTTCTTGGCTCAGATGCATCGATTGCATCCCAAAATCTATTTTCTGACCCACGTTGGCATCTAAATCTACCAGACTTCAGTTTCTTGTTTTACTTTCAGTTATTTCTTTAAAAACACCAGCAATATAGATTTCAAATCTATCCAAGCTTTTTTCCATCTGTCCCTTCTTCCAAGGATGTTTTAGTCCCAACCACCACCTACCCCCCCCCCAAATACAGGGATTTTAGAAGCTATGGATCTATTCCCCTTTTACCAGATGTGACACACTACATTCCAGCAGCATTCAGTCATTGCAGCTTCAGGCCCCAAACTACTTCTGCAGTCGTGTCTTACATAGCTTAGAGGAGAACAAAGGCTGCTGGCTTTCTTTAACGGGAATAGCTACATTACAGGGATATTAGACAAACAAAACACGTGAATAGCCAGCTGGGATTAACACAGCTTAAAGCAGTGTTCTTGTAAAGCTGAGTCACACCGCAAACTCGAGTGTTTCCTTTGAAATTGGAAGAGTAGCTACCAGTTCACCCACACTAACATCAGCTCCTGCACCCAAACGAGCCCATGGAGACACCCCAGGAGCTGGATAATGTCACTTAAAAGCTTCTCTAAGTTTTCAAGCCTAATATTCATGAAATTAAACTGAGCTTGTTGACACAACAAGCTTCGAGCCACTTTCCCACTCCCTGAATACCTGCATCAATGCACACAAGCGTCTTCCTTTCTCCTTTCCCTGCGTCAAGACAAGTTCAGGAATACTGAGCAGTGAAGAGAAGTGCCCACTACAGCAATTCACAAAACCTCTTTGGAAAAGAAAGCTAGTTTTGGAGAAGTCTTCTTGCCAAATATTGTTCAGTAGTTTTCTTTAAACCCCAGGATTTTTAGGTGTGAGTACGGTACTACTTAGACAACAAAACATGCTTACAAAATATGCCAGGCATAAACACATTGCTTTAAGTATGTTTTTGCTCAAGGCAGAAAAGCATAAGTAGAGCAGTTGAGAGTTAATGATGCCTGATGGTATCAGCTGCATTATTTATTTCATAAAAAATATCCCCCCCTCAAGGAAGCAAATATTCCTCAAGTAGCACTGAATGACAAAAGCATTTTTCCATAAGAAAAAACTCTTTAGGAAGACAAGATCCTTCTTCCTGGGAGTTTTGTACAGTCGTGTAGAGACAAAAACCACCAAACAGAACAATAAAAGACATTTACAGCGGCCCAAGCTTCTCCCCCGCCCTTCTCTCAGGTACCGACTCTGAAGTGGGAGCATCTTCCCATGGGCTTATGGGGACAAGAGCAGCAGCAAAAGGAGAACCTAATAGCTCTTGAGTGCTTAAATCTGCAACAGGAAACTAAAGTGTTAGTTTGAACAACGGCTATAAAATGCCCACAAAATTATTGACAGCAATTCCTGAAAACAAACCCACTGAACAGACCAACCATCAGTGCTCCTTCAGGGAACAGCATAACTGTTTCTTCTTGCATGCTAAAACACCACTGTTCCACTTTTGGCAGGAGATGCACCCAGCCTTGCTCATCTTTTGGACATGAAGCATTTAAGATGCCTTCTCTGATGTACCACACCTGCAAGAAGGTGGAATAACACACTCATGCTACGGCAGGGCCAAGTAATGACACATCCAGCGCTGCCTGGGAGGGTTTGTGCTCTGCTGCCACAGGTTAGAGACACATCTTTGTGCTCCTGCTCCTTTGTGGCAGCACTGCTTGTTCTTTGTGCTTGTTGGGATCTTCTGACGCCCATACACTGTTTACAGGAACCCCAAATGGCAAAGCTGGCCAGCACTGGCATGAGATTTAACACTTAACGTGCACAAGCCTAACCGATTTAATCACTTTGCATTACTCACAGTTGTTAACACGCTGCCTCTCACTGTGGGTCTGTAGTAACATGCCCACTAATCCCCTCTCCAACACCTAGATAATAACTATCAACATTACAGTATAACTCTGGTTATTACACACTGATTTCATTCGAATTGACTTAACAGCGCAGATGGACAAACTTGGATTCCCACACAAAAGGATCCACAGCCTAGTTCTGTGAACTGCCAAAGCAGAAAACCTGGGCAGGGCGTGCTGTTTGAGAGCTGCACGCTCTGATAGCTTGGGATAAGAAAGCATCATGGTCAAGACAGTTGCCTTCACAGAATCAAAGAACACCAGGTTGGAAGGGACCTCAAGGATCACCTGGGCCAGCCCTTCTAAGCAAAGATACAGAGAAACCTTCACGATACTGAAGTTCTGCTGCAGCATCAGCCTCTCTCGAACCATTTGCAATGGCATTTCTTAACTGGGAGAAGAACCCGCCTCTGCAATCTCACTAAACCATTCCCAAGGCTGGAATGGCAGTGTGGGAATGTAAATACAAATAGCTGGCTGCATGTTTTCATTAGCTTAAAAGAACCAGACCATGCAAGATGGATTTCATTCAAAAAACAACTCTATGAAACCTTTGTTTTATTAAGCAAACAAAATTGTAGAATCCATTCTCTCTGCTTTTAAAATCCTTGCTTAAGAGACCATTTTCCTGTCCAGGCTTAGTTTTGGACTATACTATATCTAAGATTGCATTAATTTGCTTATTCACAAATACTACCTCTTGTTTAAGTGAGCATTTTAAGATGCTCTAATAGAGGGATTCTTCCAGACGATCGCAAGCACGGACCGTTTTGATCCCACATGCCCTGACTTCTTACTGAACCAAATTAAATGTTAGTTGATGGGCTCCATGTAAAACCTATTAATTTAATGGGAACGTCTGATTCCATTAAAGCCTGTCTGTAACACAGCAGCACTTGAATGAAGTCATGTTTCTTGCCTGTTGCAAGCAACATCCTCTCCTCAGATTCTCCTTGCTACAAGTCACTCACTGCAGCATCACATTTCCCAAGCATCAGAGCAATGGAGGAGTTTGTATCCTTGAACCTCTAGCAATGGTCTAGATGACACAGGAAAAGTCACTGCGTAGCAGAACTTGTACCCTTTGCACTGTTAATATTTGGGTGTTTCATTAGAAAGGAGAGTTAATATTAAAGTGCTCTTCCAGACTTGTGCTCTGCTTAAAACAGCATACAGACCTTTGAACAGCAGCAATTGCTTGTGCAGAGAATTACTAAAAGGACTTACTATACAGAAAACCATTGTATAATTACACCTCCCAATTACATACACCTAAAAAGATGCTCCAGCCTCTTACTGCAACCACAATAAAAATCATCTGAAAGTTCATTTGTGTTTTGTTCCTGACCACATGAGGTGTTTCAACAACAGCCATGCATAACGTCACAAGAGTTCAACAACATCAAGTAAAAGCAACAGCCAGGCCTGCATTCCTTCAGAGAGAAAATCATGGTGCCTTTAATACAGCAGGAGATTCTGCCTGTAATTGTGCAATATTCAAAGCAACATTAAACACATTTTCAGCTCCATAGCTACAAGTCATACACCCCTGCAGGACTTATTCTTGGAAGCAACACTGCACTAAAAGGCCAGTTTTAAATCTAAGGTGTATTTTGAGACTTGGATAAGCTTTGGACCTCCACTTGTACCCAGCCCCAAACTCAGAAGTCCATTAACAAAGACACAAGATACTTATTCAGAGAGGTGTAACGCAGCACCTGAGGATGCTGCTGGGGGCTTTCACGGTATTTTGTATATCTTCCTGATAGAGAAAGCACTTGAAAGCTCTCCTGCCCCTGAAGAAGGGCATCACCTACTACAAACTTCAGTCCTTCTCAATCTCACAGCTAAGCAAGTGAAGAAAAATTAGAAATAAATCCTTGGAAGTCTTCTACTTCCCAGTGTATCCAAAGCTATTAATGCTGGTAAGTCTATTTCCACATCACACAGTAGCAAATTCACTTGAAATAGGGCTGCCTTAAAAGAAATAATGGGTGGGGGTTTTTTTCCCCACCATAAATAGACTGAGAAATAGGGTAAAGTAGCTGAAGCCACCAAGTTCACTGCAGCCCAGCTTTCACTTTAAGCAAGGCCAAGTTCAGGGAGCCATCTTCCCTGGTTGTCTAAGTGCTCTCGACTGAAGAGCTTGGATTCAGTTTGCTCTCAGAACATGAAGGTGTCAGAGCTCTGAACTGAGTAAGTGTTATGCAAAGAAGTCTTTTCCCTTGTGTTTATAATCTAACCAACATCCTGGTTTCTAAGCCATTCTGAAGGCTCAAGTCCAGAACTCCTGAAAGTAGGTACGTTACAAGTTACTTTGATCGGAAAGAGAGGCTGCGTATAGCATCCTCTTTCCCCATGTGCTGCCTGCTCTTTGCTTCTCTAAACCCCTTTCATATTCTCCTGAAGAGAAAGATCAAGCCCATGACAACATAACCCAAACCTGCAGATCACTGACCTGCCTATTCTGCTGCTCCAAATGATTTTAAGCATCATTTAACAGGTTAAATCCATGAGAAGTGTTAAAAGCATAACACAGTGGCCAGGACTGCAGCTTCTGAGAAGAATCTGATCAGGTTAGGCAGTTCTTTTTGGTGTTTCATGCAAGCCCATGGCATCTGTACTCTGCTGCTCCTGTTCCTCTGAGGCATATGGAAATCGTAACTGCTTTGGAGGAACAGAGCTTTTACACTTTAAGGAGCAAAACCATAGAAGGCCTCTGTCTATTCAACCTTACTTTATAACGTATCCATACTCCAGAAGCAGAGCGTAATTCAAATCCCATTTTATCACTAGTATCCTCCTCACCTCAAACCATTGTGCTGAGCAAAGGAACACAACTGCTTCCTGCAGCCTGCAAAGAAACCATTCCTGGTCAGTCATAAGCTGTTTCGGCTGGTAAGATACCATCAGATTGCAAGCTCTTGGAGCAAGACTTCGGATGCAATTCATGATACTGTAACTACTGCAGAAGGTAAACTAAACCCTGCTTTCCACATCCTCCTCAGCTTGGCAGTGTGGCACCACAGCATCACAAACCTGTCCCAGCAACCACAGCCACAAGCAATAGTAGTTCAAGCTGGATTTACTCCTCAGCAGAGGTGGGCACTGACAGGCTGCAGGCAGAACTCAAGCTACTTGTCTTCCCCTCAGCCCTAGCAACTGAGATTCATTTTTCACTGCTGTCAAACTCCTCACAGCAGTGCTTACAAGCCCGGAACAAATACACAGCTCTTAAGCATGAACAAATAATTCTGCAGTGTGGATCTATTGCAGTTTTTGACAGCTGAAATGCAGTTCTTGGGTGGGTGCAGCAGACCCTGGGGAAGGGGAGAGGGATTTGAGCAGTAACATGAGAAAGCAGAAGGAGAAGGCTGCCAGCCTTCCATTTTCCAGCCAGCTTAGCGGCGGCTGAAGTTAGCCCAGGACTGTTTCTAACAAAAGAGCCTTGTGGAAAAAAGGCAACTCGGGCAAATGCAAGGCCTACAAGTGGGATTGCTTTGGCAGGGGTTAAGGATTGACTCTGCAATAAAGGAAAAGCAGCCAAGACTACAAGGTAAGGACAGAACAGTCTACAACTAGAAAAAGACCAATAGCTCCAGACTAGGCAAAGACTTCCGAAGTGGGAAAGGGGAAGATACGCAACACAGAGAATAGGAACAGCTCAAAAGCCTACCTCTAGGAAGTTCCCCACTGCAAAAGGGAAATGTCATGATGAACTTTAAGCTTCTAGTTATTTAGCTTCACTGAGACAGCCTTCAGCTATCAGGAACACATCATAGACACAAGAGCTGCAAAACAAATTAGCAGAGATACCAACTTCTAGCAAGCTGCCCTTTGGCATTAAGACAGGCAGTCCCACTCTTCCCTATGCCAACAGGATACCCAATTTGAGCAGATAGCCTGAAGTCAGCCCACTGCTGGGGAGCAGGACCTATCAGTGCCACGTCTCTGTGCCTCCAGGGTACCTGCAGTGACATTTTGTTCTGAAAGGAAATGTCAGACAGACAGTTTGCTTGACAAGTCAGCTCCGATTCCAGGAATATGATATAGCCCACGCATGGCATAGTAAATATGGTTAGGTTTAACTACAGAACATCTGATTTATACCCAAACACCCATTTGACATACATCAACACAGAATGACACTTTTGGCAAGATGAGAATCATAGCACTGCATTTTGTACTTCTTTTTAGCTCAACTGTGCAGAATTAAGTCATCTTTACCACTATTTTCTTGTAGCCTTGGTAGCTACTACTTCAACCTTCCTGGGACAATGCTCAGATTCTCAGTTCTTTTCCTCTGGCATCAATTAAATCTGAGGCATTTCCCCCATTTTGTAGGTATATCCGCTTATTTTTTCCCCTTTCTTTCTCTTTCTATATTTCTATTAACAATAAAAAGGAAATTTAAGGAGATGGACACATCCTGATTTCACCATACTTCAGAACAGCATCACATTTCCATGGCTGTTTCCCATGCTGCTGTTCTTACTTACTTCTCACGGGCCTCACGGCGCCAGCAGCCCCCCAACCAGCACTCCCACAAAACAAAGAGAACTCGAGCAACTAATACAATTGGGAAGAAATATCCCATTTCTATAGAGATCAGACTAAGAGCTGCAAAAGCCACTGTACTATAACCTCAGTTTTAGCTCACAGCTGAGTCTGAGCTCACAGCAGTTGTGTCTGATCAAACTGTTGTCTAGCAAACAGCAGCACTACACTCACTTGTACATACAATTATGGCAAACCACCCCTTATCTCCCTTGCCACTGAAGTGCACAGAAGAGCCCTGCATTCTCTAGGCCTGCAGAAGACAACTGCAAGCACAGCTTATGAAACAGCCAAGGCAAAGAACATTACATTCCTGTAAAACCATTGTCGTTGCTGCAGATAAAGTAATTACTCTGACTCATTCTGAAGCAGGTAATCTGAAAAGCACAGGATTACATTACTGCATAGTGCTGCTGGCTACAAGTTAATTATCAAATCCTGAATTCCCATGTAAGGAAATCTCTAGCAAACATAAGCACCCACAAACCTCATGCATTAGAGACAGCTGATCACGTATATACATTTATTTTACAGCTCTGCCTATTGACAAGCTGCAGTTTGATGGTCTTTAGTATGTCATGCATTCAGGTGGTTTGTCCTAGCACTTTGTCACAGCCATATATATACATATATATAAAAAACTGCTGTGAAATTCGTTCAAGCTCACTACTCCTAATGACCACTCTCTCTGAACTACTGAAACACAGTGATAGATGCTATAAAGAAGAAGAACAGAACAAAGACTGAGCCTGAACAGAAGTACTGACTTCAGTCAACTATTTTTATTAGTAATAGTAGTAATTTTTTTACTTCCTGCAAAAGTCAAAAACCTGCCTAATATTTTCTACTCTTCCTAAGGAACTCTGTTATCTACCCACCTATGGCATCGCAGGGGGGTTACATTTCTTATGTGGGTCTGACAGACACGAACAAGCATCTCTGAGTAAATGAGAAGCAGGAGTTGGACATCTTGAAGTAGTTTCTTTGCTAACCCTGCAACAGCAGGGCAGGAAGCAGTAGCCCATCCAGTGCTTTTAAGCCATATTGCAATTATCGCATAGACTATTCATCATCTCAGTTTCTCTTGGTCAATGTACAGAAATAGCCGGGGACATGTGCTAACGTGAGAAACTTGTACAGTCGCCTCCTGCACTGAAAAGGTCAAAACAAGCTTCAGAGACCCTGCGCAGACAAAGGGGAGGCTGCACGAGGAGAGCTGTGGAACACAGCACGCTATTATCCCGGTGTCCCAGTAAAGCCATGTGATTCCTTTGGACAGCTCACCGGCAACATCCACATCATTACAGAGCTAAACAGAGGCTCCAGCAGAACAGAACAGAACAGCACGAGAAAAATGTCTTCTGCAAACTGCAACTCGGGTTGCTTAGAAGGGAGTTACCAACAAAACTTCACTGCTGGGTTTCAGCAGCGAAACTGCACAATGAGAAGGGATTATTATAACTGAGTCATGTAATAATCACAGAAAAATCCATCCATTGTTTAGGGAAACTTAAAACTTGCCTCATGCTCTTCATTTAATCCAGTGTATTTCAAGAGCAGAAGATAAGCACCAGCATGTCTGCCCTGGACTCGCAAACTCTACTAGCTTAAAAGAAACCATAGAATTATTTAGGTTGAAAAATACCTTTAAGATCATCCAGTTCACCATTAATAGAACAGTTTTAATAGTTTGCTAAGATGTAAGACTACTCACATGAGTACTTTGGGAGAAAACCTCCATGTCATTGTAAACTGCACATTAGCTTAAGTAAGTATTTATAATAAATTAAAGCTTTCTGCAGCCTGCCATTAAGTACGACTTCCAACACCTCCATGCTAGAAGTTTAATCCTAGAATGATGTGGGTTGGAAGGGACCTTAAAGCTCCTCCAGCCCCAACCCCTGCCACGGGCAGGGACACCTTCCACTAGAGCAGGTTGCTCCAAGCCCCTGTGTCCAACCTGGCCTTGAACACTGCCAGGGATGGGGCAGCCACAGCTTCTCTGGGCACCCTGTGCCAGCGCCTCAGCACCCTCACAGGGAAGAGCTGCTGCCTCAGAGATCATCCCAATCTCCCCTCTGGCAGGTTCAAGCCATTCCCCTTGGCCTGTCCCTCCATCCCTTGTCCAAAGCCCCTCTCCAGGTTTCCTGGAGCCCCTTTAGGCACTGGAGCTGCTCTAAGGTGTCCCCTTCAGGAGCCTTCTCTTCTCCAGCTGCCCCAGCCCAGCTCTCTCAGCCTGGCTCCAGAGCAGAGCTGCTCCAGCCCTCGCAGCAGCTCCAGGGCCTCCTCTGGCCTCGCTCCAGCAGCTCCACGTCCCTCTTGTGCTGTTCCCCAGAGCTGGATCAGGGCTGCAGGGGGGGTCTCCCCAGAGCACAGCAGAGGGGCAGGATCCCCTCCCTGAGCTGCTGCTCACGCTCTGGGGGTGCAGCCCAGCACACGGGGGGGGGGTCTGGGCTCAAGCACACACTGAAGCCAGGTCATGGGGAGCTTCTCATTGACCAACACCCCCAAGTCCTTCACCTCAGGACTGCTCTCCATGATCTGACCCTGATACACTGATCTCTAAAGGAGGGGGGTCCCATCCTGTTTCTCCTCTCTGAAGCATCCTCACTTCAAACTATTCCTCCTTTACCTTCCACTTCAGCACATTAATTCTAGAAGAGTAATAGCAAATACCTGTTAATAAATCTGAGGGGCCAGGAGAAGCATTACCAGTGCACACAACCACATCGGGCTCTGACATGACTTCTTTCTGAAGCCAAGCACCCCAAGAGCTTCCACAGAACACCCAGTACACAAGACCTGAGCTGATTTCAAGATTCCCCCTCTAAGTCTTTAGTTGCACTACAGGAATGCATGTTTTCCCACAGGTAACTGTATTCCCCCTTCCCTCACCTTGCCTTTACTCCTAATTCTCATTTCTCTTTCCTGTTTTTAGTCCCCAGAACACAAGAGACTGATAAAAACATTAGCACGGAGGAGAGCTTTTGGGTGTGAGGAAAACTGTAAGAAAAAGAAAGCATACAATGAACCAGATCTGAAATCAACTGCTCGTCAAGGACACAGTAACAAAGGAGTACAATTCTACACAGTTCTAGCTTGGCAGCAACGTTAAAAAGGTGGCATAGAGGCATGCTCTAATATACACCATCACCGTGTTAAAAACACATTTGTATTTCTCTGGTGCTCAGGACATTTCACTTGTAATTTCTCACCTCCTACTGCAGCTGAGGACTCAACAAACCACAGACACCTTGCCAGAAGTCTGGCAGCTGAGCAGACAAGTAGTTACAGCAGAGACTTAAAGCCATAATAAGCTCTAAAGCTAAGCTGTCGGAAAGTACAGGCAAACTTCTGTGGCATGATTTGCCTTTCTATTTTCTATAAACACCTAATGAAAGCTTTCATGAATGTCCTTTGGAGGCTGCCAAGTTCAAATAGTGCATTATCTCAGCTGATGCACATGACTACATGGAAGATTCTTACATCACAGCTCTAAGAAGTAATCTAGCAGGCTTTTAACTACAGGAAAACTTTCCCATGTAGGGTGTGGATTATTTCGGGACAGAACTGCCTTATGACTTCATGGCAGTGTGTTATGAAGAGGAAAACCTGGATGTTTAGAGCACTGTTGTTGTGCTGTGGGTCTCCTGCTCTCCGGATGGAGCAGGAAGTTTTGGGCACTGGAACCTACTCGCTCATGTTGAGTTTGTGGGCTTCAAGTTGAGTTTCATCACACGGACTCCCAGCTCGGTCTCTCATGACGAGGGCTTTGCACAGGAAGCCAGCATGAAGCTCAGCATTACTCTGGAGACCAAACCAAGGATGCCCCCCCAATTTCCACAGTTGGGAATAAAAACCCCAGCCAAACTTATAGGCTCTCTAAAGAACTGCTTTCATGAAGGCATCAGACTAGACAGCATGTACTGCATTTGGGCTAGCTGGTGATCCTGAAAGAAAAAGAAACACATCACCAGCACAGCACAAAATGATCAGACCATTTTAACACCTACTGAGATCTACTAAGACATAAACCAAACCTCCTTTTCAACAGATATTCCTCCCATCTTTTCTTATTTCAGTATTCAGGCCAATCATCCATTTCTGGGGAAAACCTGATCCACTTCTATAGAGAAATACTGAACCACATAATTACACGCCCAATTAGCTAAGCTTAGCTGTACTAAGTCCAAAACATTGGTATTTTAACATCCTCTCTCATAAAAGATCTTTATTTGACCTAATGTTCTCGTAAGTAAACACCTTCTCTATGCAGCCATCCCCTTCACTAGCCATGTGGTTAGTAACGCCCTGCTGTTACCACCTCAGACTCATTCTGGAAGGCTCCAACAAACCCAAGTGACAATAAATCAGGATTAGTGTTCTGTGGAAAGGAACCAGAGATTCTGTGGAAGGTATTACCACACCATTCTCATTCACTTCTGCAGTTCTTCAACCCAAAACACCGAGAACAATTGCAAGTTGTGGCTGAAATACTCACTGCTCCCCTTACCTTGCCTTTAGGTTTATCTCCATCTGCCCTCCCTCTTCCTCCACATCCTTTAAGAGCCAGCATCAAAGCTGAAAGCTAGAAGTCATCTTAATCTCTGCCCCAGTACCGAATACTTCTATTGAACCTAGTAAAGATCAATGAAACTGTCTATTAAAATGAGATAATGCTTATCTGCTTTCAGGAGTCAGGAAGGCAGCAGGGATACATACCTGCCATGCAGCAGTCTCCCAGCACAGCTCCTAGATATCCATTACCTTATCTACATTTTAAGAGGTTCATTACCTTTGTAAAGGTAAATATAGTTAAGTGTAGCTTTTATGTACAGTATCAGGATTCTAAGAACACAAGTATTAACAAAGGATAAGAAAGAGACTGTTCTTTAAGGGTTTCTGTGACACTTGAGGAAACACACAGGGGTCCTCACATGGTCCTTCTTAGCCCACTCTGCTTAAGCTGCTTTAATCACTTCTAGTGCAATGGACAGAAGAATATAGGCATTTCTAGTTAATTCTGGTGCCCAGCCCTGCCAGCACTGCCATTAAACCACAGGACTGTGCCATTTAGATGGCAGTGAATTAATAAAGATGACAGCCAGGAGGGTGTAAACTTCAAGATTAGGCACTTTTAAATATTTGGACAAAGGCAGCTCAGCCTTAAATCCACACAAACATTAATAGTTGTTTTGCTGCCTCGGTTGCATAAAATCCCAAGAACATCATTGTTTTGTACTTGAATCCACAGGCAAACAATGGAAAAATCCCAACTTCTGAAGAACTGGCCCATACTGGAACACCCTCCAAGACACTAGGCACAGGCTTCCTGAAGCCTCTGGAAGGGAGTAAGCTCAGTTTGCCCACTGCTGCAGTGAAAGCTGAAGTTGCTCAGGTTTCCACAAATAAATCCAGTTTTAAGGCAGTCAAACACTGCACATGTTTATAGGGGAAGGGTGGTACAAACCACTGGCAACAGCAACCCTGTGCTACATACGGAGGGGAAGCAATGGGCACCGTAACAGTTCCAAAGCTGGGTTTAATGCAAAAGGCCGGTGGAAAGGAACAGGGTGACTGAGGCAGTGACCTCATTCCCTGCCTTTTTTTGACTGCCCTACAATTACGGGAGAACTAGGCAGAGTCATGGACCCAAAGCCCACCTAAGCCACCCCTCGCACAGGGATAAACCCAGCCCCCGGCTCTAGAGCAGTATCTCGTTGTGAGTTTTACAGGAGAAAGATCAAACCCAGTAATTACTGCTTCACTGAACACTGCAGAAAGAAAGAGGCTGTGAAATGTGAGAATAGGACGACACCTCTTTCCAGGCTGCAACAAAAGACAGAGGGTCAGAGCCTGGACACCTACTGCAGGATACCCACAGCAATAGAAGCTACCTTGACATGGCACCTGTGAGGCTCCTACGGTCACTTAATATAAAATAAGAACTAGAGAAGACAGTAAATTCCTTCCAGCCATTGAAACCTAACAGGGAAGAGTCTGACTGCCCGGATAGAAGCATCTAATGCCCAAAAGGGGAAGAGAAGCTATGAAAGAAAATGGGTTTATTCACAGATTCATCACAAGCTACCACCAGGAGCTTGCTGTCCTTCAGGGACATGAGCTTCCTTACATCCCATAGCCGTTTTTGAAAGGATAAAACACTGTACAGCAGCTCTGCAAGTGGGACTTCATTCCCAGGGTCACTTTGTCCCATTTAACAAGAAAAGCTGGTCTCCCACTGACAAGCAGCAGTTCTACACTCTGGTTAAGAATACAGATTAGTGGAAAACCATTTTCCAGGGCATTAAGGAGTTCTTAAGTGCTTTGCACTCCCTTTTTCTCCCTTCCTTTAACCAACAGAAAAACAAAACACACACAAACCCAGAGGGGTTTCAAGATTGCATGGATGACAGAGACACTGAAAGGTGAGGTGCTGCTGGGATAGTCATCTGGGGAAATAGAAGAGGATCCGAGTGCCCAATGCTCCAGCAGATGGTCAGTGCTTTCTTTACTGAACAGTTCAGAAGGGGAAGTAAGACTTGATTTGGGGTTTTTTGGTACCCACAAGAGGGGGATTTCCCTGTGGCACTTTTAATTACAACAGCTTTTTGAAATATTACACATGATTGTTAAAATGTTCTGATGCAGTGTTAATGCACCCATGCCATTCTGCAGGCTCAGGTAAGATTACACCAATGCCACCAATACCTAGTGTCCTTTTTAACTCGTTTGACTTGTCAGGGGTTTACTTCTAAGACTGAACAGATATGGGCCTGCTAAGTTTAAATTCTGTTCTCTGTGTCAGAGAAAGCTTCATTTAAATAAAATATAAGAAATGCCACAGTTCTTTTCTCTCCCCTCAGAGACCTGCAGACGATTTGTACCTGTCAGAATCACCAACAGAAATACATTTTCCATTGAAGCCACTGATTTGGAATAAATACTGAGCCAGGATCCCTTTGATCTCCAATTCCAGCATGAGTCACTTGGACTAAACACATCTCCTGCATTTAAGAGCAAAGCGGGATCCAATCTTATTAGACATCATCACTTCCTTCATCGTCTCTGTTCTCTGTGTTAATGTGCCACTGTAAATGAGTATGTTTTCTCACCCACATGAAGAGGACTAAGTTAATTCCTCCTCCTTTTAGCACAGGGTCTGTGAGCTGTCATGTCTTCCAAGCAGTGCTGCTCTGCTTACAGATACAAACCCCTGTACGCTCCAAAGCAAACAAAACTGGGTTTGTAATGCACTGGTACCTGTGTACTGATAAGCACACAATACAGAACCCAGTCTGAAGTTTACCTGCTCACAAAGGCTTCGGAATTTCTCTGCAGACCCCTGAAACCCTTTCAAATTAAAACATTTGGCTTGTCCTTGGCACCAAGAGATTTGTGAAGTTACACGTGGAATTCAGGGTCAGGCTGCACCAGCCAGCTTTGCTTGCCGTTGTATTTCAGTGCAAATTCAGACTAAATCCACTGAAATTAGCATCAGATTGAAGACTGGATCACCATTACTAACAGCAGCAATCCAAGCCATCTGATCACACGCAGCTAAAATCCTTCTCTAAAGCAATGCATGGTGGTTTCCAGACAGAAAAAGCCAAAACAAAGGCAACTGGACATTTCTCCAGTGAGAACAAGCTGCAAAAGGCAGCAGCGGGCTCATTTTTGAAGCCATGACACAGAAAGCAGACTGAGTAGGTTCAGTCCCAAAATCTACTTGGAAGGGGACTCAAATTAACAAATCTGGGGGAAGCGGGATACACCAGGTCCAGCAGAATGCTTCCGAAGTGAGTCCAGTAACCATCCAGTCACATGTAGATGAGTTAAAGTGTGGAAATGCTTGAACAAAAGCCTGAAGAGATGCCTCATCTCTGATTCACTTTCACAGAGTAGCAAAGCAACCAGTCCATGTTCTGTGTCATTAACAAGCAGGACGCATCATTAATGGGCACAGAGCACCATTCTCTCCCAACTCCCTTGATGCTCTTGCTATTGAAGTAGATCCAGAGGCAGAGTCGATGTCATCTTTGTACCTGGATCAACACCACTCACAACAAATAACACACCAGAGGAAGATTTCCACGCTTTTTATAACAAATGCTGATAATTTCATGTTTAAAAGGCTTTTGAAACTAAGCACCTTGTTATTCCAGTCCTGGTACAGGTATATGCCTCCCAGTTGCCACTTTCCGCACTGGCACTAGAAGAAGTCACCAAATCATTCTGACGCTTGCACAAACATCCAGCACGAGCCATGCAATCCAGGTTACACTCTAGCAGGCACTGTTATGTCACCTTAGCTTCCTCAAGCCTACTTTGAAGCAGAAAGATCTGATAAGAACTGTTTCTAGACTAGGCAACAGCCAGAGATTATGAAACTCCATATGCATTACTTCTTTCTTTGGCATCAGAACCAAATCCCAGCCTCCTAAATGACTCCTTCCTGGTCAGCAGGCACAAGCATCTCTAGGTCACTAACTACAGTCATTCCACCCCAAACCAAGAGGTTCTAACAATCTATTTGAAATGCAGTAATCTGTCAGTGTGTCCAAGCTATATTACAGTGATCTTATTTTCACCCTCTGTTCTAAACACATAGTAGAGTGGAGGCAGGTTCCTTCAGATGCAAGGTGGGATGTAAATTCATAGGAACTCAAGCAAAAAGTGGCCAGGATGATACCAGGATATGAAAGCAGCTGAAGAACGCTCACACAAAATGGAACTGGTGACTAAAAACCATGGACAATACCCTGTAGAAGCCAGAGGTATGGTGAGGGAGAGCAGAGCAGAGTTTGAAATCTGGTTTAAAAGCACAGCCATGCACTATATGATTTCCCTGTGTCTTGCTTACTAAGCAAAATCAGTCTTGTCCCATTTATTACTTACCAGTTCTGGGAAGAAGGTAATTTTTAGCTTGGAGAGGTCACAAGGCTGCAGTTAGACTGAACAGCACACAGATACATAAGTTCTTAACTTGTCTTTTGGAAGACCAACCTGGAAGATATCTCTTCCTTTCCTGTACAAAAAGACTGGTCTTAAACATTAAGATGGAGCCTTAAACCATATTAAACCATAAAGAACAACATCCTGTGCCTATTTCTAGCAAAATAAATCTAGTCACAGAACAGAGTACTCAGGAAGCCAACGTAAGACCTGGAGAGCATCACCACAAAACCTTAACCACAAAAAAGCAGCTTTTGAGCTGTACGTGGGTTCAATGCTTTCTTCAGCTGCAAGCCCAGCACTCAAACTGCATTACTGCAACAGAAGCCTATGATTACAGCTGACAAAGAGCTAGAAATAACTTGTTTCTGTGCTTGTTTTCACCTCAGCCTTAAATTGCAAGGGTCTGCAAAGATTAGTTGGGTTTGAGATCAGAGGTACCTGGGGGCTTTTGCTCCCAGAGCTACTCAGTGCTTAAGCCACGCTCTCCACGTCTGGCTTTTTGCCTTCGGAAAGGCCAAAGCTTCCCACCACGAGTCACAGGAGGAATCAAAAGGTAAATTCCAAATATACACACAAAGCCCTGTGGTTCTCTTGCAACAGAGGGAGCTGTCCTTTGAAGAACACAGCACAGATCCTGGCCCAAGTTTCTCTGAAACTCCCACCACAACACGAGATGCTGATTTCTCTTCTCCATCACATCCTATCTGGTTCATCTGTGAATTTACTTGTAATTCTGAGATAATAGCCAGAGATAAAGTTCAGAACAAAGAACTTGCACAGCTAGGACAGCTATTTCAAATCACTCATAACACATTGTAGCCCTCCCTGGTTGCTCCCATTACAAGCCAGTTGAAGGCACACACAGAGATTTAGCTACTTAAATATTTAACAAAATACAGCCCCAATCCCACTGTGGAGTACTGTTAGAAAGCAGGATCAAAGGGAAATGTCCTCCTCTCCTTCCAAACCTTCTTCTACATTACTCCAACCCAGAAGCCCCAGTTGCTAGCTATGCCAAGGAAATAAATACATCTGGGATTTGTTAGAGTGCTTCAGGTATTCATATTGTAAATGCCTGTCTCTGCAGCAGCAGTTCAGAAGCAAAGATGGCATTATTTAAAGAAAAATGCCTGACACCCAAACAAACCTGATTCTTAGAGTGCTTCATTTGCACAGCTCCAAGCAGTGCAGCTTTCCAGCCAGCAATTACAAGGGATGTATAGTTTTGTTATACAGCCAAGTTTTTCCACATTAGACAACTTTATCTGTTCTTCACAAAGAAAACTCGCATCCTCTCGGTGCAAGTAAAAAAGTCTTTCCCAGATTGAGCCGCAGGTTTCACCGGAGTGAGCATTTACCATCAAAACATCACATCCTGTAAAGGGTATATCCAAAACATCTCTAATAGCAGGTTGCGTGGCTGCTTTGGAAGCAGTGAGGGACACTCAATTTCAGTGAAAAGCCACACTGAAGCAAAACTACCCCTTGAAAACATACAAAGAAAAGCAGAAATGACAGAGTTAAATGTATATATCTCTCTATCTCTATCTGGCTTTCCACAGAGCCTGCTTTATTGCAGCTCTGTAACCAATTGAAGCCCGGGCAGGAGTCGAACACGCTGGTTACATTCTTCTAGAGGGATAAAAAAATTATTTGGTTTTTATTGGGTCTATGTGTAACATTTGCATCTTGTTACCACTGATATTTCAGCTTTAAAGGTTTGCAGACATTCCTCCAGGGCTTCTCTTAAGCACATTTTTATGAAGTTCCCTGCTTTAAAACAACCCCAGATCCAGTTAGTTTTGATGCGCGTTTGCCTTTGACAATGATAATCTTTGTCTTTTCCAGCTGCAGCAAATTTAAGCTAATCTCTTTTTCAAGTGGACTTTATTAATCTTCCCAATGAAATACCAACCTGAGGTAAAACAATTATTTCCAGTTCAACCCTTAGTACCAGTTAAGTCTGTGCTGGAAAAGGCGACTGACATCTGGCAGACTCAATATCTGCACCAATTAAGCACAATTGTGAAACCATAATATACAAATCTATTCAAGTGTTCCAACTAAAGCTCTCCCCAGACAGAGGAGCTGCCTCCTTGCAGCTATACGGGGATAAAAAACCCCAGAAGGGAGAAGAGGGACTGACTGCAGAAGGTTTTCACCAAGTCAGCAGCCTCGCGCTGGCCACACGCAGCAGCGCTTTGACTGGCGTAACACACAGCAATGCGCTTCCATCGTCCAGGAGATCTCCCTGCGAGGCTGGAAAGGAAGGAATCACCTCTCTCTAGGTCTGAGCACTGTCCGTGGCATCACAGCCTGACACAGGCCGTGTTCTGTGTCAGGAACAGCAGGACACAGTCCGTACACACGCGCTGTGGCGTCCTGCCGTAGCCAAAGGCGGGCTGTCAGCGCTTCACCTCGCTGAGCAGTGTAGCTTGACTAATTGGGGGCAGGAAAAAGCACGTTTGTTTTCCCCTTTCCCAGAAGCAGATTTAAACACCCGGGTGCACACTTGGCCACAGGAACACAGGGCATCCCCTGCCATGCTGCAGAGGCCCATTCAGCTCTGCTGCCTGATGCCTGGAGAAGGACCCCAAAGCACGCACGTACCAAGGACAGGACTTACATAATGAGAGACCATGCTGCTTTCACAGTCCCAGATGCTCTTCAGAAAGCTGTTTTTTCTTCTAAATACCCTAAACAGACCCAAAGTCCCTCTCAGGGCAGCAGCACTGGCACCTGCCTGCAATTAAACCTGCTTATCCCCTCCTGGGAAGCTGCTTACCCAGGGATGGAGAGAGAGAGAGATCAAGGATTCCAACACTGGTCATATAAAACCCCACAACTGTTCCATCTCACCTCAAAGGAGGTGAAGCAGAACAGCATCTTGGTTCTTTTCTTTCTAGTTGTGTTTCAGCTAATGAAATCTGACCCTTCCCTCCATCCCCAGGTGACTGACATCCCTGAGAAAGATTTTGCCTGAGCGAGTTTGACTGCAAAGGAAGTGGACAATTCTACCTTTGCTTATTAAAAGCGTAGGACCAGATAAAAGTTAGGAAGGGTGTGGAATAAGATCTCTGCACAAAAGCTCTTTTAAATCCTACCATAGTTTGGAAAAACCTAAAGAAAATTCATTTTAAGTCCATTTTTCCTATAAATCTACTCCAATTGCTTATTCCCACAACCAAAATCATAATCCACATACGTAAAATCATGATAGTTACTAAAAACTATTGTAAGATTAAGGCAATATGTTAAGTAGAAAAACATTCAATTTCATATATCATTTGTGTAAAATCACATTATGTGGGGGGAAAGGAAAGCCATTTTGGTCTGAAATACCTGCTAGGCTCCTTAAGGGGAACACTTCCCCATTTGTACTTCAGATACAAACAAAAGCCTGGGTAAAATACGATCGAGGTGCTCCCTGATGATGCACTCTCACGTATTCTAGACCCCAGAGCTCCAGTTTCTTGTGTTAGGATATCCAAAACAAATGATGTGGGGGAATGGAACAAAGGAGCTGAACATATGTTTCTAAAATGAAACCACTGGTAATTCCTGAAACAGCACAGGCAGAATTGCATTGGAAAGAGCCTCTTCTACAGTCTTCCACTATTCTTTTTAAGAGCAGCAGTAAAGCTACCTTTAAAAGAAAGGACACAAAAGGGATTATTTCACCTCTGAGCCCAGCCACCCCATTTTTCAATTCAGAAGTATGACAGCAATGAGTTTGCCTTCAGCAACAACAGACACATCACGTATGAGCTGTATTGTCTTTGAAACCAGCTCCTCACTTGAGCAGCATTCACTGACTCGCCATGTAATCATCTGCCTGGTCTTTTCCTGGTAGCCAAGTATTTCAAACAAGAAGCATTTACCAGCTGTGACCTCCTTAACCAAGTGGTTTCTTCCTGGAAAGGAAGAAAAGCCTCCACTGTTTCAGGAAATACATGGTAACCCATCACTATCTGCTTAAGCATTCCTTGA
>NW_009943626.1:41344-43720 GCF_000696875.1 Nestor notabilis
CGGGATTGGTGGCCTCCTGGTCAGGTTACAAGGCCCGATGGCTTCCAAAAGCAAACTGGTTATTTTCTTGGTGTCGAACAGCAACAACAGTGTCTGAACCACTTCTGGTACATCTTGCAAACAGTGTTCTGACACAAAGGTACCTGCCACTTCACAAGGCACCCTGGTGGCCCCACCAGGCAGAGAGGCTGCCCATCTGTTCCACCTTGGGATGATCACCAGTCTGTGTTGGAAACTCGTGCCATGGACCAAACTTTCTGCAGGCCCCAACACCACCCTCAGGAGATGAGCACAGGGTTTATTTTCCACTTGGAACTCATTTCCCTAAATAAAACTTCATCATCAAAGGGTTCACAGCAAGATAAGGCAACCCCAAAGTGTGTATTTATATACACAAACACGCCACGACAGAGAATCCCTTCCCTGCAAAAACAAACAAGAAAACATTGGTACCATCTTTACAGGGCTGCTGACAAACACTGCAACACCCCATTAGCTCATGATAATGAAAGCAAATTGGCTAATCTACCCTGACTGCAGGAATTCAGTTTAAACCAGCACAGTTACTCCACAAGCATGCACAAGTGTGCTCAAGGCCACGAATGGAAAAGCCAAGTTACCCCAAAAGAGCTTAACGTGTGATGTCCAGCTGATGGCTGAAGGTCAGAGTGGCATCATCACTGCAATTCCATCGTAATGGACTGCAGATACAATGCTAGTGTTGATAAGCATTAATCAAGTCTTTCTGTCAAGCAGCAGGAGGAAAACCTGTTTCAAGCAGGAAGGGTGCTGAGGAGGAGATCTGCCATCAGCTACAAAGAGGTCCCCTTCACTCCACTGAATTGATGTGGTTTTGGAATGCCCTGAAGTGTGCACACACCTGAGTGCAGACTCTGGGGTGAAAACCTGCTGTGCACGAGCAGAACAGACAGAACCAACCACGTATCAGTTTAAACGGGCCACAAGTCTCCTCTTCCCCAAGAAGACAAATAAATCACATATCCATTAAAAAGCAGAAACATCCCCAACTTTTAGTGACGTGACCCACACCCAACACAGATCTTCCTTAACCAAGCCACCACCAAGCACAACTTCCTCTGAAGCACCACTACTCCCATCTCCTTGGTACCAACCATACAAACAAACACAACCACGGTGGCATCTACTATTCCAGACCAGCAAAAAGAGAAGCCAACTTCTTTTTTCCATCCGGATTCAGGAGGTGCTCCAGCCATTAAGAGCAGAGCAATCAAGGCGTGCAAGCTTTAAGAGATGCACTGAGAGTAGGCAATACTTCAGTTAACAAACAGGCCAGAAATCACTACTGGGACAGCTATGCCTGCCTAAAAATCTCTCTGAATCGAGTTAATTCACAAGAGGAGGTGTGTTATGAAAGCCGGTGACTAGAGGTATGCAAAGAGCACACTGCAGTCCTGTTACCCTGGACAGAAGAAATTCAGCTACGCTTCACAGGCCACAGAGCTGGGAAATGCTGCTGCCTCCAAAAGCAAAAAGCAAGGATGACATTTGTTCTGCATCAAAAACACAAGGCTGGGCAAAGAGGAAGCGCATTTTAAGCCTCAAGATGACAAAACTCCATCTGGGAGTGCCCACGCCAGCCCCAAAGGACAAGCAGCTCCTCCACAATGCAGGAATCTCCCTGCAGAATCCCAGCTACCTTTTTTTCCTCTCCTTCCTCTGGCCTCCATCTCTGCCACACTACGTTGAGCAAATACAGCAACCCAAAGGGAACGCTATCCATCACCGGGGGGAGAAGAGCACCATTTGAAAGCCCAGGGCTTCCCTACAGGCTCGGAGAAGCCTCCGCGACTGATCAGGGTTTGCAAAGGCTGGCGTTAGGGCTTTTGTTTCCACTAATTCCGAGGAGCACCTCCGAGGGCAACCCTTCCCCTGCAGTATTTGCAACCCGAATATTGCAGCACTGAGCTAATTTCGGGGAGCTGGCACGCGAAAGAGACTACTGGAGTAATCAGACCAGAAAATGAAGGCAAGCTAAATTTAGGAGTAACCATGCAATGCAATATTAATAACAGATTCTTTCTCTTTTCCAAAATGGATTTTTTGGTCTAATTTTCCTCTTTTTTTTTGTTATGAAGTCGAGCTGACAACGCTCCTTTTAAGACCAAAGCTCTCCAGGGAAGGACCCTGCAATTTTCCTGACTCCAAGCTGAGGTACAACTCCCCTTAAGGAAGAGCCTCCCCAAACCCATGGGCGCATCCTCCCCAGGGATGGAGCCCTGAGGGAGAGGGGACATGGCCCCCATGGCCCCAGGGGTCTCCCCACGGTCCCCACACGCTTCCCCCCGCCCCCAGGAGGGGCTCTCCCGTTTCCCCGCACTGCAGGAGCGGGCGGCC